>NW_012289690.1:0-15586 GCF_000151885.1 Dipodomys ordii | reverse complement strand
GGAGAAGGAAGGGCAGCAGAAGCAATAGGAGAAGCAGAAGGAGAAGCAAAAGCAGAATGAGAAGGAGAAAGAGAAGCAGTAGAAGCAGAAGAAGAAAGAGAAGCAGTAGAAAGAGAAGAAGAAGAAGAAGAAGAAGCAGAAGAAAGAGAAGAAGAAGAAGAAGAAGAAGAAGAAGAAGAAGAAGAAGAAGAAGAAGAAGAAGAAGAAGAAGAAGAAGAAGAAGGAGAAGCAGTAGAAGCAGAAGAAGCAGAAGCAGGAGTAGCAGAAGCAGAAGAAAAAGAATAAGCAAAAGAAGCAGAAGCAGAAGCACTGGGAGAAGCAGAAGAAGGAGAAGGAGAAGGAGCAGCAGAAGGAGAAGTAGAAGCAGAAAGAGAAGCAGCAACAGAAGGAGAACAAGAAGGAGAAGCAGAGAATCAGAAGAAGCAGAAGTAGAAGCAGAAAGAAGAGAAGAAGGAGAAGCAGAAGTAGAATCAGAATAAACAGAAGAAGAAGCATAAGAAACAGAATCAAAAGAAACAGAAGAAGGAGAAGAGCAGAAGCAGAAGCAGAAGGAGAAGTAGAAGCAGGAGAAGCAGAAGAAGCAGGAGAAGCAGAAGCAGAAGAAACAGGAGAAGCCGAAGAAGCAGAAGCAGAATCTGAAGCAGAAGGAGAAACAGAAGAAGCACAATCTGAAGCAGAAGAAACAGAAATACTAGAATAAGCAGAAGCAGAAGCAGCAGGAGAAGGAGAAGAAGAAGACGGAGAAGGCGAGAGAGAAGGATTAGGAGTAGGAGAAGCAAAAGGATAAGCAGAAGCAGAAAGAGACGCAGAAGGAGTAGCAGCACGAGAAGTAGGAGAAGCAGGAGAAGCAGAAGCAGGAGAAGCAGAAGAAACAGAAGACGCAGAAGCAGAATGAGAAGCAGAAGGAGAAATTGAAGCAGAAGCAGAAGCAGAAGGAGAAGAAGGAGAAGAAGAAGCAGAAAGAAAAGCAGAAAGAGAAGCAGGACGAGAAGCAGGAGAAGCAGAAGCAGGAGAAGCAGAAGCAGAAGAAACAGAAGAAGGAGAAGAAGCAGAAGCAGATGGAGAAGCAGAAACAGAAGGAGAAGCAGAAAGAGAAGGAGGGGAAGCAGAAGAAGCAGCAGCAGGAGAAGCAGAAGCATAAGAATCCGAAGAAGCAGAAGCAGAACCTGAAGCAGAAGGAGAAGCAGGAGAAGCAGAAGAAGCAGAATCTGGAGAAGCAGAAGGAGAAGCAGAAGCAGAAAGAGAAGCAAAAGCAGAAGGAGAAGCAGAAGAAACAGAAGAAACAGAAGCAGTAGCAGAAGAAGCTGAAGATGTAGAAGCAGAAAAAGAAGCACAAGAAATAGCAGAAGAACGAGAAGGAGAAGGAGAAACAGAAGGAGAAGCAGAAGGAGAAACAGAAGCAGAAGAAGCAGCACAAGGAGAAGCAGAAGCAGAAGAAGATGCATAAGGAGAAGCAGGAGATGCAGAAGAAGCAGAAGCAGGAGAAGCAGAAGCATAAGAATCCGAAGAAGCAGAAGCAGAACCTGAAGCAGAAGGAGAAGCAGAAGAAAGAGAAGAAGTAGAAGCAGTAGCAGTTGTAGCAGAAGCAGAATGAGAAGCAGAAGGAAAAGCAGAAGAACAAGAAGGAGAAGGAGAAACAGAAGGAGAAGCAGAAGGAGAAGCAGAAAGAGAAGCAGGTAAAGCAGAAGAAGAAGAAGCAGAAGGAGAATCAGAAGGAGAAGCAGAAGAAGGAGAAGGAGAAGAAGAAGAAGATGCAGAAGGAGAAGCAGAAGCAGAAGGAGAAGAAGGAAAAGCAGAAGAAGCAGAAGCAAAAGGAGAAGCAAAAGGAGGAGAAGGAGAAGCAGAGGCAGAAGAAGAAGCATAATGACAAGCACAAGCGGAAGGAGAAGCAGGAGAAACAGAAGAAGCAGAAGCTGAAGGAGAAGCAGAAGTAAGAGAAGGAGAAGGAGGAGAAGCAGAAGCAGAAGGAGAAGCAGAAGCGGAATGAGAATTAGAAAGAGAAGCAGGAGAAGCACAAGAAGCAGAAGCAGGAGAAGCCGAAAGAGAAGAAGCAGAAGAAACAGAAACAGAAGCAGAAGTAGAAGCAGAAGCAGAAGGAGAAGCACCAGAAGAAGTAGAACCAGAAATTCAGGCAGGACAAACAGAAGAAGCAGAAGCAGAAGCAGAAGGAGAAGCAAAAAGTGAAGCAGAAGAAGAAGTAGAAGAACCAGCAGGAGAAGCAGCAGAAGAAGCAGAAAAACAAGCAGGAGAAGCAGAAGCAGAAAGAGAAGTAGAAGCAGAAGAAGCAGAAGAAGTAGAAGAAGAAGAAGAAGAAGAAGAAAAAGAAGAAGAAGAAGAAGAAGAAGAAGAAGAAGAAGAAGAAGAAGAAGAAGAAGAAGAAGAAGAAGAAGAAGAAGAAGAAGAAGAAGAAGAAGAAGAAGAAGAAGAAGAAGCAGGAGAAGCAGAACCAGAAGAAAAAGAAGAAGCATAAGAAGCAGAAGCAGAGGGAAAAACAGAAGAAGGAGAAGGAGCAGCAGAAGGTGAAGCAGAAGGAGATGCAGAAGCAGAAAGAGAAGCAGAAACAGAAGGAGAAGAAGAAGGAGAAGTTGGAGAATCAGAAGAAGCAGAAGCAGAAGCAGAAAGAGAAGGAGAAGAAGGAGAAGGAGAAGCACAAGGAGAAGGACAAGCAGGAGAAGCAGAAGAAGCGGAAGCGGGAGAAGCAGAAGAAGAAGAAGAAACAGAAGAAAGAGAAGGAGCAGAAGGAGAAGCAGAAGCAGAAGGAGAAGCAGAAAGAGAAGCAGAAGAAGCAGTAGCAGGAGAAGCAGAAGCAGAAGAAACAGAAGAAGCCCAAGAACCAGAAGGAGAACCTGAAGCAGAAGCAGCAGAAGCTGGAAAAGCAGAAGCAGAAGAAACAGAACAAGCAGAAGAAGCAGAAGCAGAACGAGAAGCAGAAGAAGAAGAAGGAGAAAGAGAAGGATTAGGAGTAGGAGGAGCAGAAGCAGAATAAGAAGCAGAAAGAGAAGCAGAAGGAGAAGCAGAAAGAGAAACAGAAGAAACAGAAGCAGGAGAAGCAGAAGAAGAATGGAAGCACAAGAAGGAGAAATTGAAGGAGAAGGAGAATGAGACGGAGAAGCAGAAGGAGAAGTAGGAGAAGCAGAAGAAGAAGTAGAAGGAGAAGCAGAAGCAGAAGAAACAGAAGAAGGAGAAGAGCAGAAGCAGAAGGAGAAGGAGAAGCAGAAGCAGAAGGAGAAGCAGAAGAAGCAGAAGTTGAAGCAGAAGAAGAAGAAACAGAATAAGCAGAAGAAGCAGAAGAAGAAGCAGCAGGAGAAGCAGAAGAAGAAGAAGGAGAAAGAGAAGGATTAGGCGTAGGAGAAACAGAAGGATAAGCAAAAGCAGAAAGAGAAGGAGAAGGAGAAGCAGGAGAAGCAGAAGGAGCAGAAGCAGGAGAAGCAGAAGCATAATGAAAGGCAGAAGAAGGAGAAATTGAAACAGAAGAAGATGCAGAAGGAGAAGCAGAAGCAGTAGTAGAAGCAGAAGAAGGAGAAGCAGAAGCAGAAGCATAAAGAGGAACAGAAGGAGAAGCAAGAGAAGCAGAAGCAGGAGAAGCAGAATCAGAAGAAATAGAAGAAGGAGAAGAAGGAGAAGCAGAAAGAGAAGCAGAAACAGAAGGAGAAGCAGAAATAGAAGCAGAAGAAGCCGAAGAAGCAAAAGGAGAACCTGAAGCAGAAGGAGAAGCTGGAAAAGCAGAAGAAGAAGAATCTGGAGAAGAAGAAGGAGAACCAGAAGGAGAAGCAGAAGCAGAAAGAGAAGCAAAAGCAGAAGGAGAAGCAGAAGAAACAGAAGAAGCAGAATCAGTAGCAGAAGAAGCTGAAGATGCAGAAGCAGAAAGAGAAGCAGAAGGAATAGCAGAAGAACGAGAAGGAGAAGTATAAACAGAAGGAGTAGCAGAAAGAGAATCATGAAAATCAGAAGAAGCAGAAGCAGACGGAGAAGCAGAAGAAGGAGAAGGAGAAGCAGAAGCAGCAGAAGAAGCACAAGGAAAATCACAAGCAGAAGGAGATGCAGAAGGAGAAGCAGGAGAAGCAGAAGAAGCAGAAGCAGAAGGGGAAGAACTAAAGAGAAGAAGAAGCAGAAGTAGAAAGAGAAGCCGACGAAGAGAAGCAGAACGAGAAGCAGGAGAAGCAGAAGAAGCAGAAGCGGGAGAAGCAGAAGAAGAAGAAACAGAAGAAGGAGAAGGAGCAGAAGCAGAAGGAGAAGCAGAAGCAGAAGGAGAAGCAGAAAGAGAAGCAGGAAAAGCAGAAAAAGCAGAAGCAGGAGAAACAGAAGCAGAAGAAACAGGAGAAGGACAAGAAGCAGAAGCAGAAGCAGAAGGAGAAGCAGAAACAGAAGGAGAAGCAGAAAGAGAAAGAGGGGAAGCAGAAGAAGCAGAAGCAGGAGAAGCAGAAGCATAAGAATCCGAAGAAGCAGAAGCAGAACCTGAAGCAGAAGGAGAAGCAGGAGAAGCAGAATCTGGAGAAGCAGAATGACAAGCTGAAGGAGAAGCAGAAGCAGAAAGGGAATCAAAAGCAGAAGGAGAAGCAGAAGAAACAGAAGAAGCAGAAGCAGTAGCAGTTGCAGCAGAAGGAGAAGCAGAAGGAAAAGCAGGAGAACAAGAAGGAGAAAGAGAAACAGAAGCAGAAGGAGAAGGAGAATCAGAAGGAGAAGCAAAAGAAGCAAAAGGAGAAGCAGAAGGAGAAACAGAAGCAGAAGAAGCAGCACAAGGAGAAACAGAAGCAGAAGAAGATGCATAAGGAGAAGCAGGAGAAGCAGAAGAAGCAGAAGGAGAAGTAGAAGTAGGAGAAGGAGAAGGAAGAGTCGCAGAAGCAATAGGAGAAGAAGAAGGAGAAGCAGAAGCAGAATGAGAAGAATAAAGAGAAGAAGAAGAAGAAGAAGAAGAAGAAGAAGAAGAAGAAGAAGAAGAAGAAGAAGAAGAAGAAGAAGAAGAAGAAGAAGAAGAAGAAGAAGATGAAGAAGAAGAAGAAGGAGAAGGAGAAGGAGAAGGAGAAGCATAAGGAGAAGAAGTAGAAGCAGAAGAAGCAGAAGCAGGAGAAGCAGAAGCAGAAGAAAAGGATAAGCATAAGAAGCAGAATCAGAGGGAGAAGCAGAAGAAGGACAAGGAGCAGCAGAAGGAGAAGCAGAAAGAGAATCAGAAGGAGAAGCAGAAGAAGGAGAAGCAGAAGCAGAAGAAGAAGCAGAAGAAGAAGCAGAAGGAGAAGAAGATGCAGAAGGAGAAGCAGGAGAAGCAGAAGAAGCAGAAGCAGAAGGAGAAGCAGAAGTAGGAGAAGGAGAAGGAGAAGGAAGGGCAGCAGAATCAATAGGAGAAGCAGAAGGAGAAGCAGAAGCAGAATGAGAAGCAGAAAGAGAAGCAGTAGAAGCAGAAGAAGCAGGAAAAGCATAAGCAGAAGAAAGAGAAGAAGAAGCAGGAAAAGCATAAGCAGAAGGAAGAGAAGAAGAAGAAGAAGAAGAAGAAGAAGAAGAAGAAGAAGAAGAAGAAGAAGAAGAAGAAGAAGAAGAAGAAGAAGAAGAAGAAGCATAAGGAGAAGCATAAGGAGAAGCAGTAGAAGCTGAAGAAGCAGAAGCAGGAGAAGCAGAAGAAAAAGAATAAGCAAAAGAAGCAGAAGCAGAAGCACTGGGAGAAGCAGAAGAAGGAGAAGGAGAAGGAGCAGCAGAAGGAGAAGCAGAAGCAGAAAGAGAAGCAGAAACAGAAGGATAACACGAAGGAGAAGCAGGAGAATCAGAAGAAGCAGAAGTAGAAGCAGAAAGAGGAGAAGAAGGAGAAGCAGAAGTAGAATCAGAAGAAACAGAAGAAGAAGCAGAAGAAACAGAAGCTAAAGAAACAGAAGAAGGAGAAGAGCAGAAGCAGAAGCAGAAGGAGAAGCAGAAGGAGAAGGAGAAGCAGAAAGAGAAGCAGGAGAAGCAGAAGAAGCAGGAGAAGCAGAAGAAACAGGAGAAGCCGAAGAAGCAGAAGCAGAATCTGAAGCAGAAGGAGAAACAGAAGAAGCACAATCTGAAGCAGAAGCAGAAGAAACAGTAATAGTAGAATAAGCAGAAGCAGAAGCAGCAAGAGAAGCAGAAGAAGAAGAAGTCGGAGAAGGCGAGAGAGAAGGATTAGGAGTAGGAGATGCAAAAGGATAAGCAGAAGCAGAAACAGACGCAGAAGGAAAAGCAGCACGAGAAGTAGGAGAAGCAGAAGCAGCAGAAGCAGGAGAAGAGGAAGAAACAGAAGACGCAGAAGCAGAATGAGAAGCAGAAGGAGAAATTGAAGCAGAAGCAGAAGGAGAAGCAGAAGCAAAAGGAGAAGCAGAAGAAGAAGGAGAAGCAGAATGAGAAGCAGGAGAAGCAGAAGCAGGAGAAGCAGAAGCAGTAGAAACAGAAGAAGGAGAAGAAGCAGAAGCAGAAGGAGAAGCAGAAACAGAAGGAAAAGCAAAAAGAGAAGCAGGAGAAGCAGAAGAAGCAGCAGCAGGAGAAGCAGGAGAAGCAGAAACAGGAGAAGCAGAAGCAGAAGCAGAAGCAGAAGAAACAGGAGAAGGACAAGAAGCAGAAGCAGAAGGAGAAGCAGAAACAGAAGGAGAAGCAGAAAGAGAAGGAGGGGAAGCAGAAGTAGGAGAAGCAGAAGCATAAGAATCCGAAGAAGCAGAAGCAGAAACTGAAGCAGAAGGAGAAGCAGAACAAACAGAAGAAGTAGAAGCAGTAGCAGTTGTAGCAGAAGCAGAACGAGAAGCAGAAGGAAAAGCAGAAGAACAAGAAGGAGAAGGAGAAACAGAAAGAGCAGCAGAACGAGTAGCAGAAAGAGAAGCAGGTAAAGCAGAAGAAGAAGAAGCAGAAGGAGAATCAGAAGGAGAAGCAGAAGAAGAAGAAGGAGAAGCAGAAGAAGATGCAGAAGGAGAAGCAGAAGAAGCAGAAGCAGAAGGAGAAGAAGGAAAGGCAGAAGAAGCAGAAGCAAAAGGAGAAGCAAAAGAAGGAGAAGGAGAAGCAGAAGCAGAAGAAGAAGCATAAGAACAAGCACAAGCAGAAGGAGATGCAGAAGGAAAAGCAGGAGAAAGATAAGAAGCAGAAGCTGAAGGAGAAGCAGAAGTAGGAGAAGGAGAAGGAGGAGAAGCAGAAGCAGAAGGAGAAGCAGAAGCGGAATGAGAAGCAGAAACAGAAGCAGGAGAAGCACAAGAAAAAGAAGCAGGAGAAGCCGAAAGAGAAGAAGCAGAAGAAGCAGAAACAGAAGCAGAAGTAGAAGCAGAAGCAGAAGGAGAAGCAGCAGAACAAGTAGAACCAGAAATTCAGGCAGGAGAAACTTAAGAAGCAGAAGCAGAAGGAGAAGCAAAAAGAGAAGCAGAAGAAGAAGTAGAAGAACCAGCAAAAGGAGAAGCAGCAGAAGAAGCAGAAAAACAAGCAGGAGAAGGAGAAGCAGAAAGAGAAGTAGAAGCAGAAGAAGCAGAAGAAGAAGAAGAAGCAGTAGAAGCGTAAGAAGCAGAAGCAGGAGAAGCAGAACCAGAAGAAAAAGAAGAAGCATAAGATGCAGAAGCAGAGGGAGAAGCAGAAGAAGGACAAGGAGCAGCAGAAGGAGAAGCAGAAGGAAAATCAGGAGGAGAAGCAGAAGAAGAAGCAGAAGCAGAAGAAGAAGCAGAAGAAGAAGCAGAAGCAGAAGAAGATGCAGAAGGAGAAGCAGGAGAAGCAGAAGGAGAAGGAAAAGCAGAAGTAGGAGAAGGAGAAGGAGAAGGAAGGGCAGCAGAATCAATAGGAGAAGCAGAAGGAGAAGCAGAAACAGAAGAAACAGAAGGAGAAGAAGCAGAAGCAGAAGAAGAAGCAGAAACCGAAGGAAAAGCAGAAAGAGAAGCTGGAGAAGCAGAAGAAGCAGCAGCAGGAGAAGCAGAAGCAGAAGAAGCCGAAGAAGCAGAAGCAGAACCTGAAGCAGAAGGAGAAGCAGAAGAAGCAGAATCTGGAGAAGCAGAAGGAGAAGCAGAAGCAGAAAGAGAAGGAAAAGCATAAGGAGAAGCAGAAGAAACAGAAGAAGCAGAGGCAGTAGCAGAAGAAGCAGAACATGCAGAAGCCGAAGGAGAAGCAGAAGGAAAAGCAGAAGAACGAGAAGGAGAATGAGAAGGAGAAACAGAAGGAGAAGCAGAAAAAGAAGCAGAGGAAGGAGCAGGAGAAGGAAAAGCAGCAGGAGAAGCAGAAAGAGCAGCAGAAGGAGAAGCAGGAGATGCAGAAACAGGAGAAGCAGAAGAAACAGGAGAAGGACAAGAAGCAGAAGGAGAAACAGAAGGAAAAGCAGCAAGAGAAGGAGAGGAAGCAGAAGAAGCAGAAGCAGGAGAAGCAGAAGCATAAGAATCCGAAGAAGCAGAAGCAGAACCTGAAGCAGAAGGAGATGCAGGAGAAGCAGAAGAAGCAGAATCTGGAGAACAGAATGAGAAGCAGAAGGAGAAGCAGAAGCAGAAAAAGAATCAAAAGCAGAAGGAGAAGCAGAAGAAACAGAAGAAGTAGAAGCACTAGCAGTTGTAGCAGAAGCAGAAGGAAAAGCAGAAGAACAAGAAGGAGAAGGAGAAAGAGAAGGAGAAGCAGAAGGAGAAGCAGAAAGAGAAGCAGGTAAAGCAGAATAAGAAGAAGCAGAAGGAGAATCAGAAGGAGAAGCAGAAGAAGGAGAAGGAGAAGCAGAAGAAGATGCAGAAGGAGAAGCAGGAGAAGCAGAAGAAGCAGCAGCAGAAGGAGAAAGACAAGCAGAAGAAGCAGAAGCAAAAGGAGAAGCAAAAGAAGGAGAAGGAGAAGCAGAAGCAGAATAAGGACAAGCACAAGCAGAAGGAGATAAAGAAGGAGAAGCAGGAGAAGCAGAATCTGAACTAGAAGAAAGAGAAAAAGCAGAAGAAGCAGAAGAGGAAGCAGCAGGAGAAGCAGAAGCAGAAGAAGGAGAAGGAGAAAGAGCAGGATTTGGAGTAGAAGAAACAGAAGGATAAGCAGAAGCAGAAAGAGAAGGAGAAGGAGAAGCAGGAGAAGCAGAAGCAGGAGAAGCAGAAGAAGAATGAAAAGCAGAAGAAGGAGAAATTGAAACAGAAGAAGATGCAGAAGGAGAAGCAGAAGCAGAAGCCGAAGGAGAAGCAGAAGAAGGAGGAGAAGGAGAAGCAGAAGGAAAATCATAAAGAAAAACAGAAGGAGAAGAAGGAGAAGCAGAAGCGGGAGAAGTAGAAGGAGAAGAAATAGAAGAAGGAGAAGAAGCAGAAGCAGAAGGAGAAGCAGAAACAGAAGGAGATGCAGAAATAGAAGCAGAAGAAGCCGAAGAAGCAAAAGCAGAACCTGAAGCCGAAGGAGAAGCAGAAGAAGCAGAATCTGGAGAAGAAGAAGGAGAACCAGAAGGAGAAGCAGAAGCAGAGAGAGAAGCAAAAGCAGAAGGAGAAGCAGAAGAAACAGAAGAAGCAGAAGCAGTAGCAGAATAAGCTGAAGATGCAGAAGCAGAAGGAGAAGCAGAAGGAAAAGCAGAACAAGAAGGAGAAGGAGAAACAGAAGGAGAAGCAGAAGGAGAAGCAGAAGGAGAAGCAGGAAAAGGAGAAGAAGCAGTAGCAGACGGAGAAGGAGAAGCAGAAGTAGAAGAAGAAGCATAAGGAAAAGCACAAGCAGAAGGAGATGCAGAAGGAGAAGCAGAAGAAGCATATAAACAGAAGGAGTAGAAGAAGAAGAAGAAGAAGAAGAAGAAGAAGAAGAAGAAGAAGAAGAAGAAGAAGAAGAAGAAGAAGAAGAAGAAGAAGAAGAAGAAGAAGAAGAAGCAGAAGCAGAAGCTGAAGCAGAAAAAGAAGCAGACGAAGAGAAGCAGAACGAGAAGCAGGAGAAGCAGAAGAAGAAGAAACAGAAGAAGGAGAAGTAGCAGAAGCAGAAGGAAAGCAGAAGGAGAAGCAGAAAGTGAAGCAGAAACAGAAGGAGAAGCAGAAAGAGAAGGAGGGGAAGCAGAAGAAGCAGAAGCATAAGAATCCGAAGAAGCAGAAGCAGAATCTGGAGAAGCAGAATGAGAAGCAGAATGAGAAGCAGAAGCAGAAGCAGAAAGAGAATCAAAAGCAGAAGTAGAAGCAGAAGAAACAGAAGAAGCAGAAGCAGTAGTCGTTGTAGCAGAAGCAGAAGGAGAAGCAGTAGGAAAAGCAGAAGAACGAGAAGGAGAAGTAGAAGAAGAAGGAGAATCAGAAGGAGAAGCAGAAGAAGGAGAAGGAGAAGCTGAAGCAGAAGAAGCACCAGAAGGAGAAGCAGAAGCAGAAGAAGATGCAGAAGGAGAAGCAGAAGAAGCAGAAGCAGAAGAAGAAGCAGAAGTAGGAGAAGGAGACGGAGACGGAGAAGAAAGGGCAGCAGAAGCAATAGGAAAAGCAGAAGGAGAAGCAGAAGAATGAGAAGAAGAAAGAGAAGCAGGAAAAGCACAAATGCAGAATCAGGAGAAGCAGCAGCAGGAGAAGCAGAAGCAGAAGAAGATGCAGAACGAGAAGCAGGAGAAGCAGAAGAAGCAGAAGCAGAAGGAGAAGCAGAAGTAGGAGAAGGAGAAGGAGAAGGAAGGGCAGGAGAAGCAATAGGAGAAGCAGAAGGAGAAGCAGAAGCAGAATGAGAAGCAGAAAGAGAAGCAATAGAAGCAGAAGAAGCAGGAAAAGCAGAAGCAGAAGAAGAAGAAGAAGAAGAAGTAGAAGAAGAAGAAGAAGAAGAAGAAGAAGAAGAAGAAGAAGAAGAAGAAGAAGAAGAAGAAGAAGAAGAGGAAGAAGAAGAAGAGGAAGCAGCAGCATAAGGAGAAGCATAAGGAGAAGCAGTAGAAGCAGAAGCAGCAGAAGCAGAAGAAAAAGAATAAGCAAAAGAAGCAGAAGCAGAAGCAGTGGGAGAAGCAGAAGAAGGAGAAGGAGAAGGAGCAGAAGAAGGAGAAGCAGAAGCAGAAAGAGAAGCAGAAACAGAAGGAGAACACGAAGGAGAAGCAGGAGAATCAGAAGAAGCAGAAATAGAAGCAGAAAGAGGAGAAGAAGGAGAAGCAGAAGTAGAATCAGAAGAAACAGAAGAAGAAGAAGCAGAAGAAACAGAAGCAAAAGAAACAGAAGAAGGAGAAGAACAGAAGCAGAAGCAGAAGGAGAAGCAGAGGCAGAAGGAGAAGCAGAAAGAGAAGCAGGAGAAGCATAAGAAGCAGGAGAAGCAGAAGAAGAAGACGAAGAAGGCGAAAGAGAAGGATTAGGAGTAGGAGAAGCAAAAGGATAAGCAGAAGCAGAAAGAGACGCAGAAGGAGAAGCAGCACGAGAAGTAGGAGAAGCAGGAGAAGCAGAAGCAGGAGAAGCAGAAGAAACAGAAGACGCAGAAGCAGAATGAGAAGCAGAAGGGGAAATTGAAGCAGAAGCAGAAGGAGAAGCAGAAGCAGAAGGAGAAGCAGAAGAAGGAGAAGGAGAAGAAGAAAGAGAAGCAGAAAGAGAAGCAGAAAGAGAAGCAGAACGAGAAGCAGGAGAAGCAGAAGCAGAAGAAACAGTAGGAGAAGAAGCAGAAGCAGAAGGAGAAGCAGAAACAGAAGTAAAAGCAGAAAGAGAAGCAGGAGAAGCAGAAGAAGCAGCAGCAGGAGAAGCAGAAGCAGAAGAAGCCGAAGAAGCAGAAGCAGAACCTGAAGCAGAAGGAGAAGCAGGAGAAGCAGAAGAAGCAGAATCTGGAGAAGCAGAAGGAGAAGCAGAAGCAGAAAGAGAAGCAAAAGCAGAAGGAGAAGCAGAAGAAACAGAAGAAGCAGAGGCAGTAGCAGAAGAAGCAGAAGATGCAGAAGCAGAAGGAGAAGCAGAAGGAAAAGCAGAAGAACGAGAAGGAGAAGGAGAAACAGAAGGAGAAGCAGAAAGAGAAGCAGAAGAAGGAGCAGGAGAAGGAAAAGCAGCAGGAGAAGCAGAAAGAGCAGCATAAGGAGAAGCAGGAGATGCAGAAACAGGAGAAGCATAAGCAGAACAAACAGGAGAAGGACAAGAAGCAGAAGCAGAAGGAGAAGCAGAAACAGAAGGAGAAGCAGAAAGAGAAGGAGGGGAAGCAGAAGAAGCAGAAGCAGGAGAAGCAGAAGCATAAGAATCCGAAGAAGCAGAAGCAGAGCCTGAAGCAGAAGGAGAAGCAGGAGAAGCAGAAGAAGCAGAATCTGGAGAAGCAGAATGAGAAGCAGAAGGAGAAGCAGAAAGAGAAGCAGGTAAAGCAGCAGAAGGAGAATCAGAAGGAGAAGCAGAAGAAGGAGAAGGAGAAGCAGAAGCAGAAGAAGATGCAGAAGGAGAAGCAGGAGAAGCAGAAGAAGCAGAAGCAGAAGGAGAAGCAGGAAAAGCATTAGAAGCCCAAGCAAAAGGAGAAGCAAAAGAAGGAGAAGGAGAAGCAGAGGCAGAAGAAGAAGCATAAGGAAAAGCACAAGCAGAAGGAGATGCAGAAGGAGAAGTAGGAGAAGCAGAAGAAGCAGAAGCTGAAGGAGAAGCAGAAGTAGGAGAAGGAGAAGGGGGAGAAGCAGAAGGACAAGCAGAAGCGGAATGAGAAGCAGAAAGAGAAGCAGGAGAAGTACAAGATGCAGAAGCAGGAGAAGCCGAAAGAGAAGAAGTAGAAGAAGCAGAAACTGAAGCAGAAGGAGATGCAGAAGCAGAAGGAGAAGCAGCAGAAGAAGTAGAACCAGAAATTCAGGCAGGAGAAAGAGAAGAAGCAGAAGCAGAAGGAGAAGCAAAAAGAGAAGCACAAGGAGTAGTAAAAGAAGCAGCAGAAGGAGAAGCAGCAGAAGAAGCAGAAAAACAAGCAGGAGAAGCAGAAGCAGAAAGAGAAGTAGAAGCAGAAGAATCAGAAGAAGCAGAAGCAGAAGAAGAAGCAGTAGAAGCATAAGAAGCAGAAGCAGGAGAAGGAGAAGCAGAAGAAATAGAGAAGCATAAGATGCAGAAGCCGAAGCAGAGGGAGAAACAGAAGAAGGAGAAGGAGCAGCAGAAGGTGAAGCAGAAGGAGATGCAGAAGGAGAAAGAGAAGCAGAAACAGAAGGAGAAGGAGGAGGAGAAGTTGGAGAATCAGAAGAAGCAGAAGCAGAAAGAGAAGCAGAAGAAGGAGAAGGAGAAGGAGAAGGAGAAGCAGGAGAAGCAGAAGAAGCAGAAGCGGGAGAAGCAGCAGAAGAAGAAGAAACAGAAGAAGGAGAAGGAGCGGAAGGAGAAGCAGAAGTAGAAGGAGAAGCAGAAAGAGAAGCAGAAGAAGCTGTAGCAGGAGAAGCAGAAGCAGAAGAAACAGAAGAAGCCCAAGAAGCAGAAGGAGAACCTGAAGCAGAAGGGGAAGCAGAAGCAGCAGAAGCTGGAAAAGCAGAAGCAGAAGAAATAGAACAAGCAGAAGAAGCAGTAGCAGAAGCAGAACGAGAAGCAGAAGAAGAAGAAGGAGAAAGAGAAGGAGTAGGAGTAGGAGGAGCAGAAGCATAATTAGAAGCAGAAAGAGAAGCAGAAGGAGAAACAGAAGAAGCAGAAACAGGAGAAGAAGAAGCAGAAGCAGAATGAGAAGCACAAGAAGGAGAAATTGAAGGAGAAGGAGAATGAGACGGAGAAGCAGAAAGAGAAGTAGGAGAAGCAGAAGAAGAAGAAGCAGGAGAAACAGAAGCAGAAGAAACAGAAGAAGGAGAAGAGCAGAAGCAGAAGCAGAAGGAGAAGCAGAAGAAGCAGAAGCTGAAGCAGAAGAAGAAGAAGAAGAAACAGAAGAAGCAGAAGAAGAAGCAGCAGGAGAAGCAGAAGAAGAAGAAGGAGAAGGAGAACGAGAAGTATTAGGAGTAGGAGAAACAGAAGGATAAGCAGAAGCAGAAAGAGAAGGAGAAT
The DNA here is from genome assembly GCF_000151885.1 of Dipodomys ordii. Lineage (NCBI taxonomy): Eukaryota > Metazoa > Chordata > Mammalia > Rodentia > Heteromyidae > Dipodomys > Dipodomys ordii. Next base: position 1,808 of record NW_012289690.1, on the reverse strand, counting down.
GAGAAGGAGAAGCCGAAGAAGCATAAGCAGGAGAAGCAGAAGCAGAATGAAAAGCAGAAGAAGGAGAAATTGAAACAGAAGAAGATGCAGAATAAGAAGCAGAAGCAGAAGGAGAAGCAGAAGAAGGAGAAGGAGAAGCAGAAGGATAAGCATAAAGAGAAACAGAAGGAGAAGCAGGAGAAGCAGAAGCAGGAGAAGCAGAAGCAGAAGAAGAAGAAGAAGAAGAAGAAGAAGAAGAAGAAGAAGAAGAAGAAGAAGAAGAAGAAGAAGAAGAAGAAGAAGAAGAAGAAGAAGAAGAAGAAGAAGAAGAAAGAGAAGTACACAGAAGGAGAAGCAGAAATAGAAGGAGAAGAAGCCGAAGAAGCAGAAGCAGAACCTGAAGCAGAAGGAGAAGCAGGAGAAGCAGAAGAAGCAGAATCTGGAGAAGAAGAAGGAGAACCAGAAGGAGAAGTAGAAGCAGAAAGAGAAGCAAAAGCAGAAGGAGAAGCAGAAGGAGAAACAGAAGAAACAGAAGAAGCAGAAGCTGTAGCAGAAGAAGCTGAAGATGCAGAAGCAGAAAGAGAAGCAGAAGGAATAGCAGAAGAACGAGAAGGAGAAGGAGAAACAGAAGGAGAAGCAGAAGGAGAAGCAGAAAGAGAATCAGGAAAAGCAGAAGAAGCAGAAGCAGACGGAGAAGCAGCAGAAGAAGAAACAGAAGAAGGAGAAGGAGCAGAAGCCGAAGGAGAAGCAGTAGCATAAGGAGAAGCAGAAAGAGAAGGAGGAAAAGCAAAAGTAGCAGAAGCAGGAGAAGCAGAAGTAGAAGAAACAGGAGAAGGACAAGGAGCAGAAGCAAAAGGAGAAGCAGAAACAGAAGGAGAAGCAGAAAGATAAGGAGGGGAAGTAGAAGAAGCAGAAGCAGGAGTAGCAGAAGCATAAGAATCCGAAGAAGCAGAAGCAGAACCTGAAGCAGAAGGAGAAGCAGGAGAAGCAGAAGAAGCAGAATCTGGAGAAGCAGAATGACAAACTGAAGGAGAAGCAGAAGCAGAAAGAGAATCAAAAGCAGAAGGAGAAGCAGAAGAAACAGAAGAAGCAGAAGCAGTAGCAGTTGCAGCAGAAGGAAAAGCAGAAGGAAAAGCAGGAGAACAAGAAGGAGAAAGAAACAGAAGCAGAAGGACAAGGAGAATCAGAAGGAGAAGCAGAAGAAGTAGAAGGAGAAGCAGAAGGAGAAACACAAGCAGAAGAAGCAGCACAAGGAGAAGCAGAAGCAGAAGAAGATGCATAAGGAGAAGCAGGAGAAGCAGGAGAAGCAGAAGCAGAAGGAGAAGTAGAAGTAGGATAAGGAGAAGGAAGAGCCGCAGAAGCAATAGGAGAAGCAGAAGGAGAAGCAGAAGCAGAATGAGAAGAAGAAAGAGAAGGAGTGGAAGCAGAAGAAGCAGGAAAAGAAGAAGCAGAATAAAGAGAAGAAGAAGAAGAAGAAGAAGAAGAAGAAGAAGAAGAAGAAGAAGAAGAAGAAGAAGAAGAAGAAAAGTAGAAGAAGAAGAAGAAGAAGAAGAAGGAGAAGCATAAGGAGAAGAATTAGAAGCAGAAGAAGCAGAAGCAGGAGAAGCAGAAGCAGAAGAAAAAGAATAAGCATAAGAAGAAGAATCAGAGGGAGAAGCAGAAGAAGGAGAAGGAGCAGCAGAAGGAGAAGCAGAAGGAGAATCAGAAGGAGAAGAAGAAGAAGGAGAAGCAGAAGCAGAAGAAGAAGCAGAAGCAGAAGACGATGCAGAAGGAGAAGCAGGAGAAGCAGAAGAAGCAGAAGCAGAACGAGAAGCAGAAGTAGGAGAATC
>NW_012289689.1:0-947 GCF_000151885.1 Dipodomys ordii | reverse complement strand
GTCCAGACCAGGGGACAGAGCCCAGCCCAGGGGACAGAGTCCAGCCCAGGGGACAGAGTCCAGACCAGGGGACAGAGTCCGGCCCAGGGGACAGAGTCCAGACCAGGGGACAGCGTCCAGCCCAGGGGACAGAGGCCGGCCCAGGGGACAGAGCCCAGCCCAGGGGCCAGAACACTGCCAGGGGCCAGAACACTGCCAGGGGCCAGAACACTGCCAGGGGCCAGAGGCCGGCCCAGGGGACAGCACCCAGCCCAGGGGACAGAGCCCAGCCCAGGGGCCAGAACACTGCCAGGGGCCAGAACACTGCCAGGGGCCAGTCCCCAGCCCAGGGGACAGAGCCCAGCCCAGGGGACAGAGCCCAGCCCAGGGGACAGAGTCCAGTTCAGAGGACAGAGTCCAGCCCAGGGGACAGAGCCCAGCCCAGGGGCCAGTCCCCAGCCCATGGGACAGAGTCCAGCCCAGGGGACAGAGCCCAGCCCAGGGGACAGAGTCCAGCCCAGAGGACAGAGTCCAGCCCTGAGGACAGAGTCCAGCCCAGGGGACAGAGTCCAGACCAGGGGACAGAGTCCGGCCCAGGGGACAGAGTCCAGACCAGGGGACAGCGTCCAGCCCAGGGGACAGAGGCCGGCCCAGGGGACAGAGCCCAGCCCAGGGGACAGAACACTGCCAGGGGCCAGAACACTGCCAGGGGCCAGAACACTGCCAGGGGCCAGAGGCCGGCCCAGGGGACAGCACCCAGCCCAGGGGACAGAGCCCAGCTCAGGGGCCAGAACACTGCCAGGGGCCAGAACACTGCCAGGGGCCAGTCCCCAGCCCAGGGGACAGAGCCCAGCCCAGGGGCCAGAACACTGCCAGGGGCCAGTCCCCAGCCCAGGGGACAGAACAGAACACTGCCAGGGGCCAGAGCCCAGCCCAGGGGACAGAGTCTCAGCCCAGGGGACAGAACA
>NW_012289688.1:0-2145 GCF_000151885.1 Dipodomys ordii | reverse complement strand
AGCGTCCAGCCCAGGGGACAGCGCCCAGCCAGGGGACCAGACCTTTCCAGGGCCAGAACAGACACTGCCAGGGGCCAGAGGCCGGCCCAGGGGACAGTCCCAGCCCAGGGGACAGAACAGAACACTGCCAGGGGACAGCGGCCGGCCCAGGGGACAGAACAGAACACTGCCAGGGGCCAGAACACTGCCAGGGGCCAGAACACTGCCAGGGGCCAGAACACTGTCAGGGGCCAGAGGCCGGCCCAGGGGCCAGAACACTGCCAGGGGCCAGAACACTGCCAGAGGCCAGAACACTGCCAGGGGCCAGAACAGAACACTGCCAGGGGACAGCATCCAGCCCAGGGGACAGAGCCCAGCCCAGGGGCCAGAACACTGCCAGGGGCCAGAACACTGCCAGGGGCCAGAGGCCGGCCCAGGGGACAGCACCCAGCCCAGGGGACAGAGCCCAGCCCAGGGGCCAGAACACTGCCAGGGGCCAGAACACTGCCAGGGGCCAGAGCCCAGCCCAGGGGACAGAGCCCAGCCCAGGGGCCAGAACACTGCCAGGGGCCAGTCCCCAGCCCAGGGGACAGAACAGAACACTGCCAGGGGCCAGAGCCCAGCCCAGGGGACAGAGCCCAGCCCAGGGGACAGAACACTGCCAGGGGCCAGAACACTGCCAGGGGCCAGTCCCCAGCCCAGGGGCCAGAACACTGCCAGGGGCCAGAACACTGCCAGAACAGAACACTGCCAGGGGCCAGCATCCAGCCCAGGGGCCAGAACACTGCCAGGGGCCAGAACACTGCCAGGGGCCAGAGCACTGCCAGGGGCCAGAGGCCGGCCCAGGGGACAGCGCCCAGCCCAGGGGACAGAGTCCAGCCCAGGGGACAGAGTCCAGACCAGGGGACAGAGTCCAGACCAGGGGACAGAGCCCAGCCCAGGGGACAGAGTCCAGCCCAGGGGACAGAGTCCAGACCAGGGGACAGAGTCCGGCCCAGGGGACAGAGTCCAGACCAGGGGACAGCGTCCAGCCCAGGGGACAGAGGCCGGCCCAGGGGACAGAGCCCAGCCCAGGGGCCAGAACACTGCCAGGGGCCAGAACACTGCCAGGGGCCAGAACACTGCCAGGGGCCAGAGGCCGGCCCAGGGGACAGCACCCAGCCCAGGGGACAGAGCCCAGCCCAGGGGCCAGAACACTGCCAGGGGCCAGAACACTGCCAGGGGCCAGTCCCCAGCCCAGGGGACAGAGCCCAGCCCAGGGGACAGAGCCCAGCCCAGGGGACAGAGTCCAGTTCAGAGGACAGAGTCCAGCCCAGGGGACAGAGCCCAGCCCAGGGGCCAGTCCCCAGCCCATGGGACAGAGTCCAGCCCAGGGGACAGAACCCAGCCCAGGGGACAGAGTCCAGCCCAGAGGACAGAGTCCAGCCCTGAGGACAGAGTCCAGATCAGAGGACAGAGCCCGGCCCAGGGGACAGAGCCCGGCCCAGGGGACAGAGCCCGGCCCAGGGGACAGAGTCCAGCCCAGAGGACAGAGCCCAGCCCAGAGGACAGAGTCCAGCCCAGAGGATAGAGCCCAGCCCAGGGGACAGAACCCAGCCCAGGGGACAGAGCCCAGCCCAGGGGACAGAGCCCAGCCCAGAGGACAGAGTCCAGCCCTGAGGACAGAGCCCAGCCCAGAGGACAGAGTCCAGCCCAGAGGATAGAGCCCAGCCCAGGGGACAGAACCCAGCCCAGGGGACAGAGCCCAGCCCAGGGGACAGAGCCCAGCCCAGAGGACAGAGTCCAGCCCTGAGGACAGAGTCCAGCTCAGAGGACAGAGCCCGGCCCAGGGGACAGAGCCCGGCCCAGGGGACAGAGTCCAGCCCAGAGGACAGAGCCCAGCCCAGAGGACAGAGTCTAGCCCAGGGGACAGGGTCCAGCCCAGGGGACAGAGTCGTCACTGTCCCCCTCAGCAGCTCTGTTTGCTCTCACCGAGACTTCTTTCCCCGTGTCTTCTGAAGACAGAATGGCCTCAGCCAGGGTCACGGTGGACTTGTACCAGAACTCCTCGCTCCCTCCCAGCTGCTGGGCCTTCTCGATCATTCTCCTCGCTCGTCCGTAGTGTTCTCCTTGTGGGCCAGCTGTGCCAGGAGCAGCAGACACTGGGACTGTGCACATGGGTCTTCC
>NW_012289687.1:0-2918 GCF_000151885.1 Dipodomys ordii | reverse complement strand
ACGGGACACAGCGGGGGACACAGCGGGACACAGCAGGGGACACAGCGGGACAAAGCGGGACACAGTGGGGACAGAGTGGGACACACCGGGGACATAGCGGGGACACAGCGGGACACAGCAGCGACACAGCGGAACACAGAGGGACACAGCGGGGGACAGAGGGGACACACCGGTGGACAACGGGGACACAGCAGGACAGCGCGGGGGTCACAGTGGTAAACAGCGGAGACACAGGGAGTCACAGGGGACGACACAGAGGGACACAGCGGGACACAGCGGGACATAGCGGGGACACAGCGGGGAAAAAGCGGGGTTCACAGTGGGGGACACAACAGTAAACAGCGGGGGACACAGCTGGACTCAGCTGGGGACACATCAAAGGACACAGTGGGTGACACAGCGGGGAAAACCCTGGAAAACAGTGGGGGACACAGCGAGGACACTGCAGGACACAGCGGGAGACACAGCAGGACACAGCGGGGTACACAGAGGCAGACACAGCAGTACACATCGGGACACAGCGGGGACACAGCGGGACACAGCGGGACACAGCGTGGACACAGCAGGACACAGCGGGTCACAGCGGGGACACAGCGGGGACACAGCTGGGGACATAGTGCGACAAAGCAGGGACACAGCTGGGAACACAACGAGGACACAGCTGGGGACACAATGAGGACACAGCGGGACACAGTGGGGGACACAGCGGGGACACAGCGGGGGACAGCGGGGACACAGCCGGACACAGCGAGGACACAGCGGGAAACAGCGGGGACACAGCGAGGACACAGCGGGACACAGCGGGACACAGAGGGGACCCAGAGGGGGACAGCAGGGAGACACAGCGGGGACACAGCGGAGACACAGAGGGACAGAGCAGGACACAGCGGGGAAACAGCAAGGACACAACGGGACACAGCGCGACACAGCGGGACACAGCGGGGACACAGCGAGGACACAGCGGGACACACCGGGACACAGCGGGGGTCACAGCAAGAACACAGCGGGACACAGGAGGACACAGCGGGGACACAGCGGTGACACAGCGGGGGACACAGTGGGACACAGCGGGGGACACAGTGAGGACACAGCGGGGACATAGGGGGACAATGCGAGACACAGTGGAACACAGCGGGGACACAGAGGGACATAGAAGTTAAACAGCAAGGACACAGCGGGGACACAGCAGGACACAGCGGGGACACAGCGGGGACACAGCAAGACACAGCGGGACCCAGTGGGGACACAGCGGGACACAGCGGGGGACACAGAGGCGGACACAGCAGAAAACAGCAGGACACAGCGCGACACAGCGGGACACAGCGGGGACACAGCGAGGACACAGCGGGACACAGCGGGACACAGCGGGGGACACAGCATGGACACAGCAAGTCACAGCGGGGAAATAGTGGGGGACACAGAGGCAGACACAGCAGGATACAGAAGGACACAGCGAGGACACAGCGGGACACAGGAGGACACAGCGGGGACACAGCGGGGAGACAGCGGGGGACACAGTGGGACACTGCGGGGACACAGAGGGGCTTAGCGGTTACACAGTGAGGACACACCAGGGACACAGCGGGACACAGCGGGGACACAGCGGGGACACAGCGGGACACAGCGGGACCCAGGGGGACACAGCGGGGACACAGCGGGACACAACGGGGGACACAGCAGGGGACACAGCGGGGGACAGCGGGGACACAGAGGGACACAGCAGGACACAGCGGGGAAACAGCAAGGACACAACGGGACACAGCGGGACACAGCGGGGGACACAGCAGGGGACACAGCGGGGGACACAGCAGGGGACACAGCGAGGGACAAAGCGGGGACACAGCGGGACACAGCGGGACAAAACGGGACAAAGCTGGACACAGCGGGGACACAGCAGGGGACACAGTGGGGGACAGCGCGGACCCAGCCGGACACAGGGAGGACACAGCGGGAAACAGCGGGGACACAGCGACGACACAGTGGGACACAGCGGGACACAGAGTGGACACAGTGGGGGACAGCAGGGAGACACAGCCTGGACACAGCGGGGACACAGCGGAACACAGTGGGGACACAGCGAGGGACAGCAGGGAGACACAGTGGGGACACAGCGGGGACACATCGGTACACAGCGGGACACAGGGGGTACACAGCAGGACACAGCGGGACACAGCGGGAAACACAACGGGACACAGTAAGGACACAGCGGGGCACAGCGGGAAAGAGCGGGACACAGCGGGGGACACAGCCCGGGACACAGCGGGACACAGCAGGGGACACAGTGGGGGACAAAGGGCCGCACACAGGGGGAGAGAGTGGAACACAGCAGGGACACAGCGGGACATCGCGGGGACAAAGCGAGGACAGAGCAGGACACAGAGGTACACAGCGAGGGACACAGCGGGGTACAGTGGGGACAAACCGGGAAACAACGGGGACACAGCGGGACACAGCTGGGACACAGCGAGGACACAACGGGACACAGCGGGGACACAGCGAGTACACAGCAGGACACAGCCGGACACAGCAGGACACAGAGGGGAACCCAGCGGGGGACACAGCGCGACAGAGCGGGACACAGAGGGGTACACAGTGGGACACATCGGGGATTCAGCAGGGACACAGTGGGACACAACGGGACACAGCGGGGGACAGAGCAGGATATAGCGGGGGACACAGCGGGACACAGCGGGGACACAGTGGGACAGAGTGGGGAACACAGCGGGATATAGCAGGGGACACAACGAGGACAAAGCGGGACACAGAGGGACACAGCAGGGGCCACAGCAAGGCCACAGCGGGACACAGCGGGACACAGCGGGGGACACAGCAGGGGACAAAGCAGGACACAGGGGGACACAGCGGGATACAGCAGGACACAGCGGGGACACAGCATGGGACACAGCAGGACACAGAGG
>NW_012289686.1:0-12705 GCF_000151885.1 Dipodomys ordii | reverse complement strand
ACAGCGAGGACACAGCGGGACACAGCGGGACACAGCGGGGGACACAGCATGGACACAGCAAGTCACAGCGGGGAAATAGTGGGGGACACAGAGGCAGACACAGCAGGATACAGAAGGACACAGCGAGGACACAGCGGGACACAGGAGGACACAGCGGGGACACAGCGGGGAAACAGCGGGGGACACAGTGGGACACTGCGGGGACACAGAGGGGCTTAGCGGTTACACAGTGAGGACACACCAGGGACACAGCGGGACACAGCGGGGACACAGCGGGGACACAGCGGGACACAGCAGGACCCAGGGGGACACAGCGGGGACACAGCGGGACACAACGGGGGACACAGCAGGGGACACAGCGGGGGACAGCGGGGACACAGAGGGACACAGCAGGACACAGCGGGGAAACAGCAAGGACACAACGGGACACAGCGGGACACAGCGGGGGACACAGCAGGGGACACAGCGGGGGACACAGCAGGGGACACAGTGGGGGACAAAGCGGGGACACAGCGGGACACAGCGGGACAAAAAGGGACACAGCTGGACACAGCGGGGACACAGCAGGGGACACAGCGGGGGACAGCGGGGACATAGCCGGACACAGCGGTACACATCGGGACACAGCGGGGACACAGCGGGACACAGCGGGACACAGCGGGACACAGCGTTGACACAGCAGGACACAGCGGGTCACAGCGGGGACACAGCGGGGACACAGCGGGGGACACAGTGGGACAAAGCAGGGACACAGCTGGGAACACAACGAGGACACAGCGGGACACAGCGGGACACAGCTGGGGACACAATGAGGACACAGCGGGACACAGTGGGGGACACAGCGGGGGACACAGCGGGGGACAGCGGGGACACGCATGCAGACAGCGGGGACACAAGGGGACACAGCGGGGGGCAGCGGGGACACAGCGGGACACAGCGGGGACACAGCGGGAACACAGCGGGGACACAGCAGGGACACAGCGGGGGACACAGTGGGACACAGCGGGGACACAGAGGGGCTTAGTGGTTACACAGTGAGGACACACCAGGGACACAGCGGGACACAGTGGGGACACAGCGGGGACACAGCGGGACACAGCAGGACCCGGGGGACACAGCGGGGACACAGCGGGACACAACGGGGGACACAGCAGGGGACACAGCGGGGGACAGCGGGGACACAGAGGGACACAGCAGGACACAGCGGGGAAACAGCAAGGACACAACGGGACACAGCGGGACACAGCGGGGGACACAGCAGGGGACACAGCGGGGGACACAGTGGAACACAGCGAGGACACAGCGGGACACAGCGGGACTCATCGGGGACACAGCGGGACACAGCGGGGGACACAGGCCGACAAAGCAGGACACAGCGGGACACAGCGGGAAACAGCAGGACACAGCGGGGGACACACCGGGACACAGCGGGGGTCACAGCAAGAACACAGCGGGACACAGGAGGACACAGCGGGGACACAGCGGGGACACAGCACGGGACACAGTGGGACACAGCGGGGGACACAGTGAGGACACAGCGAGGACATAGGGGGACAATGCGAGACACAGTGGAACACAGCGGGGACAAAGAGGGACATAGAAGTTAAACAGCAAGGACACAGCGGGGACACAGCAGGACACAGCGGGACCCAGCGGGGACACAGCGGGACACAGCGGGGGACACAGAGGCGGACACAGCAGAAAACAGCGGGACACAGCGCGACACAGCGGGACACAGCGGGGACACAGCGAGGACACAGCGGGACACAGCGGGACACAGCGGGGGACACAGCATGGACACAGCAAGTCACAGCGGGGAAATAGTGGGGGACACAGCGGCAGACACAGCAGGATACAGAAGGACACAGCGAGGACACAGCGGGACACAGGAGGACACAGCGGGGACACAGCGGGGAAACAGCGGGGGACACAGTGGGACACTGCGGGGACACAGAGGGGCTTAGCGGTTACACAGTGAGGACACACCAGGGACACAGCGGGACACAGCGGGGACACAGCGGGGACACAGCGGGACAAAGCAGGACCCAGGGGGACACAGAGGGGACACAGCAGGACACAACGGGGGACACAGCAGGGGACACAGCGGGGACAGCGGGGACACAGAGGGACACAGCAGGACACAGCGGGGAAACAGCAAGGACACAACGGGACACAGCAGGACACAGCGGGGGACACAGGAGGGGACACAGCGGGGGACACAGCAGGGGACACAGCGGGGGACAAAGCGGGGACACAGCGGGACACAGCGGGACAAAAGGGGACACAGCTGGACACAGCGGGGACACAGCAGGGGACACAGCGGGGGACAGCGGGGACACAGCCGGACACAGCGAGGACACAGCGGGAAACAGCGGGGACACAGCGAGGACACAGCGGGACACAGCGGGACACAGAGGGGACACAGCGGGGGACAGCAGGGAGACACAGCGGGGACACAGCGGGGACACAGAGGGACAGAGCAGGACACAGCGGGGAAACAGCAAGGACACAACGGGACACAGCGCGACACAGCGGGACACAGCGGGGAAACAGCGAGGACACAGCGGGACACACCGGGACACAGCGGGGGTCACAGCAAGAACACAGCGGGACACAGGAGGACACAGCGGGGACACAGCGGTGACACAGCGGGGGACACAGTGGGACACAGCGGGGGACACAGTGAGGACACAGCGGGGACATAGGGGGACAATGCGAGACACAGTGGAACACAGCGGGGACACAGAGGGACATAGAAGTTAAACAGCAAGGACACAGCGGGGACACAGCAGGACACAGCGGGGACACAGCGGGGACACAGCAAGACACAGCGGGACCCAGTGGGGACACAGCGGGACACAGCGGGGGACACAGAGGCGGACACAGCAGAAAACAGCAGGACACAGCGCGACACAGCGGGACACAGCGGGGACACAGCGAGGACACAGCGGGACACAGCGGGACACAGCGGGGGACACAGCATGGACACAGCAAGTCACAGCGGGGAAATAGTGGGGGACACAGAGGCAGACACAGCAGGATACAGAAGGACACAGCGAGGACACAGCGGGACACAGGAGGACACAGCGGGGACACAGCGGGGAAACAGCGGGGGACACAGTGGGACACTGCGGGGACACAGAGGGGCTTAGCGGTTACACAGTGAGGACACACCAGGGACACAGCGGGACACAGCGGGGACACAGCGGGGACACAGCGGGACACAGCGGGACCCAGGGGGACACAGCGGGGACACAGCGGGACACAACGGGGGACACAGCAGGGGACACAGCGGGGGACAGCGGGGACACAGAGGGACACAGCAGGACACAGCGGGGAAACAGCAAGGACACAACGGGACACAGCGGGACACAGCGGGGGACACAGCAGGGGACACAGCGGGGGACACAGCAGGGGACACAGCGGGGGACAAAGCGGGGACACAGCGGGACAGAGCGGGACAAAACGGGACACAGCTGGACACAGCGGGGACACAGCAGGGGACACAGTGGGGGAGAGCGCGGACACAGCCGGACACAGGGAGGACACAGCGGGAAACAGCGGGGACACAGCGACGACACAGTGGGACACAGCGGGACACAGAGTGGACACAGCGGGGGACAGCAGGGAGACACAGCCGGGACACAGCGGGGACACAGCGGAACACAGTGGGGACACAGCGGGGGACAGCAGGGAGACACAGTGGGGACACAGCGGGGACACATCGGTACACAGCAGGACATAGGGGGTACACAGCAGGACACAGCGGGACACAGCGGGAAACACAACGGGACACAGCGGGGGACACAGCGGGACATAGCAGGGGACACAGCGGAACAAAGCGGGACACAGTGGGGACAGAGTGGGACACAGCGGGGACACAGCGGGGGCACAGCGGGACACAGGAGGACACAGCGGGGACACAGCGGGGGACACAGTGGGACACAGCGGGGGTCACAGTGAGGACACAGCGGGGACATAGGGGGACAATGCGAGACACAGTGGAACACAGCGGGGACACAGAGGTACATAGAAGTTAAACAGCAAGGACACAGCAGGGACACAGCAGGACACAGCGGGGACACAGCAAGACACAGCGGGACCCAGCGGGGACACAGCGGGACACAGCGGGGGACACAGAGGCGGACACAGCAGAAAACAGCAGGACACAGCGCGACACAGCGGGACACAGCGGGGACACAGCGAGGACACAGCGGGACACAGCGGGACACAGCGGGGGACACAGCATGGACACAGCAAGTCACAGCGGGGAAAAAGTGGGGGACACAGAGGCAGACACAGCAGGATACAGAAGGACACAGCGAGGACACAGCGGGACACAGGAGGACACAGCGGGGACACAGCGGGGAAACAGCGGAGGACACAGTGGGACACTGCGGGGACACAGAGGTTACACAGTTAGGACACACCAGGGACACAGCGGGACACAGCGGGGACACAGCGGGGACACAGCGGGACACAGCAGGACCCAGGGGGACACAGCGGGGACACAGCGGGACACAACGGGGGACACAGCAGGGGACACAGCGGGGGACAGCGGGGACACAGAGGGACACAGCAGGACACAGCGGGGAAACAGCAAGGACACAGCGGGACACAGCGGGGGACACAGCAGGGGACACAGCGGGAGACACAGCAGGGGACACAGCGGGGGACAAAGCGGGGACACAGCGGGACACAGCGGGACAAAAAGGGACACAGCTGGACACAGCGGGGACACAGCAGGGGACACAGCGGGGGACAGCGCGGACATAGCCGGACACAGCGAGGACACAGCGGGAAACAGCGGGGACATAGCGAGGACATAGCGGGACACAGCGGGACACAGAGGGGACACAGCGGGGACACAGAGGGACATAGAAATTAAACAGCAAGGACACAGCGGGACACAGCGGGAAACACAACGGGACACAGCGGGGGACACAGCGGGACACAGCAGGGGACACAGCGGGACAAAGCGGGACACAGTGGGGACAGAGTGGGACACACCGGGGACATAGCGGGGACACAGCGGGACACAGCAGCGACACAGCGGAACACAGAGGGACACAGCGGGGGACAGAGGGGACACACCGGTGGACAACGGGGACACAGCAGGACAGCGCGGGGGTCACAGTGGTAAACAGCGGAGACACAGGGAGTCACAGGGGACGACACAGAGGGACACAGCGGGACACATCGGGACATAGCGGGGACACAGCGGGGAAAAAGCGGGGTTCACAGTGGGGGACACAACAGTAAACAGCGGGGGACACAGCTGGACTCAGCTGGGGACACATCAAAGGACACAGTGGGTGACACAGCGGGGAAAACCCTGGAAAACAGTGGGGGACACAGCGAGGACACAGCAGGACACAGCGGGAGACACAGCAGGACACAGCGGGGTACACAGAGGCAGACACAGCGGTACACATCGGGACACAGCGGGGACACAGCGGGACACAGAGGGACACAGCGTGGACACAGCTGGGGACACAGTGGGACAAAGCAGGGACACAGCTGGGAACACAACGAGGACACAGCGGGACACAGCTGGGGACACAATGAGGACACAGCGGGACACAGTGGGGGACACAGCGGGGGACACAGCGGGGGACAGCGGGGACACGCATGCAGACAGCGGGGACACAAGGGGACACAGCGGGGGACAGCGGGGACACAGCGGGACACAGCGGGGACACAGCGGGAACACAGCGGGGACACAGCAGGGACACAGCGGGGGACACAGTGGGACACAGCGGGGACACAGAGGGGCTTAGTGGTTACACAGTGAGGACACACCAGGGACACAGCGGGACACAGCGGGGACACAGCGGGGACACAGCGGGACACAGCAGGACCCAGGGGGACACAGCGGGGACACAGCGGGACACAACGGGGGACACAGCAGGGGACACAGCGGGGACACAGCGGGGAAACAGCAAGGACACAACGGGACACAGCGGGACACATCGGGGGACACAGCAGGGGACACAGCGGGGGACACAGCAGGGGACACAGCAGGGGACAAAGCGGGGACACAGCGGGACACAGCGGGACAAAACGGGACACAGCTGGACACAGCGGGGACACAGCAGGGGACACAGCGGGGGACAGCGGGGACATAGCCGGACACAGCGAGGACACAGCGGGAAACAGCGGGGACATAGCGAGGACACAGCGGGACACAGAGGGGACACAGCGGGGGACAGCAGGGAGACCCAGCGGGGACACAACGGGGACACAGCGGAACACAGTGGGGACACAGCGGGGGACAGCAGGGAGACACAGCGGGGACACAGCAGGGACACATCGGTACACAGCGGGACACAGGGGTACACAGCAGGACACAGCGGGACACAGCGGGAAACACAACGGGACACAGCGGGGGACACAGCGGGACACAGCGGGGGACACAGCCGGACAAAGCGGGACACAGTGGGGACAGAGTGGGACACAGCGGGGACACAGCGGGGACACAGCGGGGACACACCGGGGACACAGTGGGGACACAGCGGGACACAGCAGCGACACAGCGGATCACAGCGGGGAACACAGAGGGACACAGCCTGGGACAGAGCGGGACACAGCGTGGACACAGCGGGACACAGTGAGACACAACAATGACAAAGCGGCGACACAGCGGGACACATCGGGACACAGCGGGACACAGCGGGGACACAGCGGGGGACAGAGGGGACACACCGGTGGACAACGGGGACACAGCAGGACAGCGCGGGGGTCACAGTGGTAAACAGCGGAGACACAGGGCGTCACAGGGGACGACACAGAGGGACACAGCGGGACACAGCGTGACATAGCGGGGACACAGCGGGGAAAAAGCGGGGGACACAGTGGGGGACACAACGGTAAACAGCGGGGGACACAGCGGGACTCAGCTGGGAACACAAAGGACACAGTGGGTGACACAGCGGGGAAAAAACCGGAAAACAGAGGGGGAAACAGCGAGGACACAGCAGGACACAGTGGGAGACACAGCAGGACACAGCCGGGTACACAGAGGCAGACACAGCGGTACACATCGGGACACAGCGGGGACACAGCGGGACACAGCGGGACACAGCGGGGACACAGCAGGACACAGCGGGGACACAGCGGGGACACAGCGGGGGACACAGTGGGACAAAGCAGGGACACAGCTGGGGACACAACGAGGACACAGCGGGACACAGCGGGACACAGCTGGGGACACAATGAGGACACAGCGGGACACAGTGGGGGACACAGCGGGGACACAGCGGGGGACAGCGGGGACACAGCCGGACACAGCGAGGACACAGCGGGAAACAGCGGGGACACAGCGAGGACACAGCGGGACACAGCGGGACACAGAGGGGACCCAGCGGGGGACAGCAGGGAGACACAGCGGGGACACAGCGGGGACACAGAGGGACACAGCGGGGAAACAGCAAGGACACAACGGGACACAGCGCGACACAGCGGGACACAGCGGGGAAACAGCGAGGACACAGCGAGACACACCGGGACACAGCGGGGGTCACAGCAAGAACACAGCGGGATACAGGAGGACACAGCGGGGACACAGCAGTGACACAGCGGGGGACACAGTGGGACACAGCGGGGGACACAGTGAGGACACAGCGGGGACATAGGGGGACAATGCGAGACACAGTGGAACACAGCGGGGACACAGAGGGACATAGAAGTTAAACAGCAAGGACACAGCGGGGACACAGCAGGACACAGCGGGGACACAGCGGGGACACAGCAAGACACAGCGGGACCCAGCGGGGACCCAGCGGGGACACAGCGGGACACAGCGGGGGACACAGAGGCGGACACAGCAGAAAACAGCAGGACACAGCGCGACACAGCGGGACACAGCGGGGACACAGCGAGGACACAGCGGGACACAGCGGGGGACACAGCATGGACACAGCAAGTCACAGCGGGGAAATAGTGGGGGACACAGAGGCAGACACAGCAGGATACAGAAGGACACAGCGAGGACACAGCGGGACACAGGAGGACACAGCGGGGACACAGCGGGGAAACAGCGGGGGACACAGTGGGACACTGCGGGGACACAGAGGGGCTTAGCGGTTACACAGTGAAAACACACCAGGGACACAGCGGGACACAGCGGGACACAGCGGGGACACAGGGGGACACAGCGGGACACAGCGGGACCCAGGGGGACACAGCGGGGACACAGCGGGACACAACGGGGGACACAGCAGGGGACACAGCGGGGGACAGGGGGGACACAGAGGGACACAGCAGGACACAGCGGGGAAACAGCAAGGACACAACGGGACACAGCGGGACACAGCGGGGGACACAGCAGGGGACAGAGCGGGGGACACAGCAGGGAACACAGCGGGGGACAAAGCGGGGACACAGCGGGACACAGCGGGACAAAACGGGACACAGTGGGACACATCGGGGATACAGCAGGGACATAGCGGGACACAGCGGGGAACAGAGCAGGATATAGCGGGAGACAGAGCGGGACAAAGCGGAGACACAGCGGGACAGAGGGGGGAACACAGCGAGATATAGCAGGGGACAAAACGAGGACACAGAGGGACACAGCAGGGGACACAGCAAGGCCACAGCGGGACACAGCGGGACACAGCGGGGGACACAGCAGGGGACACAGCGGGACACAGGGGGACACAGCGGGACACAGCGGGGACACAGCGGGGGACACAGCGGGACACAAAGGGGGACCCAGTGTTACACAGCGGGGACACAGCGGGACACAGCGGGGACACAGCAGGGGACACAGCAGGACACAGAGGGGAACAAAGGGGGCACACAGCGGCACACAGCGGGGGACACAGCGGGACAAAGCAGGACACAGTGGGGACACAGCAGGGGCACAGTGGGACACAGCGGGACACAGCAGGGGACAAAGCGGGACACACCGGGATACTGCGGGACACAGCGGGGGACACAGCAGGGGATACAGAGCCGCACACAGCAGGAGAGAGTGGAACACAGCAGGGACAGAGCGGGGAAACAGCGGGGGACCCAGCAAGGACACAGCGTGTCACATGGGGACACAGCGGGACACAGTAGGCGACCCAGCGAGGAAAAAGCGGGACACAAATTGGGACACAGCAAGGACACAGCGGTACACAGCGGGAAAGAGCGGGACACAGCAGGGGACACAGCTGGGGACACAGCGGGACACAGTATGGACACAGCGGGACACAGCGGGACACATCGGGGGACACAGCAGGACAATGCAGGGTACACAGGGGACACAGCGGGACACAAGGGGACACAGCAGGGACATAGCGGGGGCCACAGTGGTACACAGCGGGGTACACAGCGGGACACAGCGGGGACACAGCAGGGGCACAGTGGGAAACAGCGGGACTCAGCGGGGGACAAAGCGGGACACACCGGGACACAACGGGACACAGCAGAGGACACAGAACTGCACACAGCGGGAGAGAGTGGAACACAGCACGGACACAGCAGGGACACAGCGGGATATAGCGGGGACAAAGCGAGGACAGAGCGGGACACAGAGGTACACAGCGAGGGACACAGCGGGGAACAGTGGGGACAAACCGGGGAACAACTGGGACACAGAAGGACACAGCTAGGACACAGCGGGGACACAGCGGGGACACAGCAGGAGACACATTGGGACACAGCAGGGGATACAGCGAGGACACAGAGGGGACATAGGGGGACACTGCGGGACACAGTGGGACACAGCGGGGACAGAGAGACATAGCAGTTACACAGCGAGGACACACCAGGGACACAGAGGGACACAGTGGGGACACAGCAGGACCCAGCGGGACCCAGCGGGGACCCAGCGGGGACACAGCAGAACACAGTGGGGGACACAGAGGCGGACACAGAGGCGGACACAGCGGGACACTTCGGGACAGATCGGGACACAGCGGGGACACAGCGAGGACACAGCGGGACACAGCGGGGAACACAGCGGGGAACACAGTGGGACACAGCGGGACACAGCGGGGGACACAGCATGGACACAGCGGGACACAGCAGGGAAATAGTGGGGGACACAGCGGGAGACACAGCGGGATACAGAAGGACACAGCGAGGACACAGCGGGACACAGGAGGACACAGCGGGGACACAGCGGGGACACAGCAGGGGACAAAGTGGGACACAGCTGCGCATACAGCGAGGACACAGCAGGGACACTGGGGGACACAGCGTTTCACAGCGGGGAAATAGTGGGGGACACAGCGGGGGACACAGCGGGAAACAGAAGGACAAAGCGAGGACACAGCGGGGACATAGGGGGACACTGCGGGACACAGCGGGGACACAGAGGGTCATAGAGATTACACAGCGAGGACACACCAGGGACACAGCGGTTACACAGCGAGGACACACCTGGGACACAGCGGGACATAGCGGACACACAGTGGGGACACAGCGGGACACAGCGAGGACATAGCGGGACACAGCGGGGGATACAAAAGGGGACAGCGGTTCACAACGGCAGACAGCGGGGACACATCGGGACACAGCGGGGGACACAGCGGGACACAGTGGGGGACACAGCGGGGACACAGCGGGACACAATGGGGGACACAGCGGGGGACACAGCGGGACACAGCGGGGGACACAGTGGAACACAGCGAGGACACAGCGGGACACAGCGGAACACAGCGGGGACACAGCGGGACACAGCGGGGGACACAGGCCGACAAAGCAGGACACAGCGGGACACAGCGGGAAACAGCAGGACACAGCGGGGGACACACCGGGACACAGCGGGGGTCACAGCAAGAACACAGCGGGACACAGGAGGACACAGCGGGGACACAGCGGGGACACAGCGGGGGACACAGTGGGACACAGCGGGGGACACAATGAGGACACAGTGGGGACATAGGGGGACAATGCGAGACACAGTGGAACACAGCGGGGACACAGAGGGACATAGAAGTTAAACAGCAAGGACACAGCGGGGACACAGCAGGACACAGCGGGGACACAGCGCGGACACAGCAAGACACAGCGGGACCCAGCGGGGACCCAGCGGGACACAGCGGGGGACACAGAGGCGGACACAGCAGAAAACAGCAGGACACAGCGCGACACAGCGGGACACAGCGGGGACACAGCGAGGACACAGCGGGACACAGCGGGACACAGCGGGGGACACAGCATGGACACAGCAAGTCACAGCGGGGAAATAGTGGGGGACACAGAGGCAGACACAGCAGGATACAGAAGGACACAGCGAGGACACAGCGGGACACAGGAGGACACAGCGGGGACACAGCGGGGAAACAGTGGGGGACACAGTGGGACACTGCGGGGACACAGAGGGGCTTAGCGGTTACACAGTGAGGACACACCAGGGACACAGCGGGACACAGCGGGGACACAGCGGGACACAGCGGGACCCAGGGGGACCCAGCGGGACACAACGGGGGACACAGCAGGGGACACAGCGGGGGACAGCGGGGACACAGAGGGACACAGCAGGACACAGCGGGGAAACAGCAAGGACACAACGGGACACAGCGGGACACAGCGGGGGACACAGCAGGGGACACAGCGGGGGACACAGCAAGGGACACAGCGGGGGACAAAGCGGGGACACAGCGGGACAGAGCGGGACAAAACGGGACACAGCTGGACACAGCGGGGACACAGCAGGGGACACAGTGGGTGACAGCGCGGACACAGCCGGACACAGGGAGGACACAGCGGGAAACAGCGGGGACACAGCGACGACACAGTGGGACACAGCGGGACACAGAGTGGACACAGCGGGGGACAGCAGGGAGACACAGCGGGGACACAGCGGGGACACAGCGGAACACAGTGGGGACACAGCGGGGGACAGCAGGGAGACACAGTGGGGCACAGCGGGGACACATCGGTACACAGCAGGACACAGGGTGTACACAGCAGGACACAGCGGGACACAGCGGGAAACACAACGGGACACAGAGGGGGACACAGCGGGACACAGCATGGGACACAGCGGAACAAAGCGGGACACAGTGGGGACAGAGTGGGACACAGCGGGGACACAGCGGGACACAGGAGGACACAGCGGGGAAACAGCGGTGACACAGCGGGGGACACAGTGGGACACAGCGGGGGACACAGTGAGGACACAGCGGGGACATAGGGGGACAATGCGAGACACAGTGGAACACAGTGGGGACACAGAGAGACATAGAAGTTAAACAGCAAGGACACAGCGGGGACACAGCAGGACACAGCGGGGACACAGCGGGGACACAGCGGGGACACAGCAAGACACAGCGGGACCCAGCGGGGACACAGCGGGACACAGCGGGGGACACAGAGGCGGACACAGCAGAAAACAGCAGGACACAGCGCGACACAGCGGGACACAGCGGGGACACAGCGAGGACACAGCGGGACACAGCGGGACACAGCGGGGGACACAGCATGGACACAGCAAGTCACAGCGGGGAAATAGTGGGGGACACAGAGGCAGACACAGCAGGATACAGAAGGACACAGCGAGGACACAGCGGGACACAGGAGGACACAGCGGGGACACAGCGGGGAAACAGCGGGGGACACAGTGGGGCACTGAGGGGCTTAGCGGTTACACAGTTAGGACACACCAGGGACACAGCGGGACACAGCGGGGACACAGCGGGGACACAGCGGGACACAGCAGGACCCAGGGGGACACAGCGGGGACACAGCGGGACACAACGGGGATGA
>NW_012289685.1:0-4335 GCF_000151885.1 Dipodomys ordii | reverse complement strand
TTACACAGCGTGGTACACAGCTGTGGACACAACAGGAAACAGTGGGGACACAGCGGGACACACTGGGACACAGCGGGGACAAAGCGTGAGACACAGCGGGGGACAGAGCAAGAGACAGCCGGGGACACAGCGAGGACACAGCGGGACACAGCGGTGACACAGCGGGGACTCAGCGGGGGACACAGCGGGGGACAAAGCGGGACACCACGGAACACAGCGGGACACAGCTCGAAACTGCAGTGACCCTGTGGGGACACAGCGGGACACAGCGGTGGACACAGCAAGGACACAGTGGGACACAGCGGGGGACACAGCGGATCACAGCGGGGGACACAGCGGGAAAGCGGCACACAGCGGGGGACAGAGGGGGGATACAGCGGGACATAGCGGGGGACATAGCAAGGACACATTGGGACACAGCGGGGACACAGCGGGACTCAGCGGGGAACACAGCAGTACACAGCGGGACACAGCGGGACAAAGCGGGGGATACAGAGGGGTACACAGCGGGACGCAGCGGGGAACACAGCGAGGACACAGCAGGACCCAGCGGGACACAGCGTCGATACAGCGGGGACACAGCGGGACACAGCGGGGTACACAGCTGGTGACACAACAGGACACAGCGGGGGACACAGCGAGGACACAGAAGACCACAGCGTGGGACAGAGCGAGGACACAGCGGGACACAGCGAGACACAGCGCGACACAGCGGGGACACAGCAGTAGACACAGCGGGACACATTGGGACAGAGCGGAGGACGCAGCGGTTCACAGCGGGACACAGCGGGGGACACAGCGGGGGACTGTGGAGACAGAGAGGGGACACAGCGAGACACAGCGGTGACACTGCTGGACACAACGGAGTACACAGCGGGTCACAGCGGGCACACAGAGGGGACACAGCGGGACACAGCAAGGACAGAGCGGGACACAGCGGTGACACAGCAGGACACAGCGGGGGACACAGCGGAACACAGTGTTGGACCCAGCAAGGACACAGCGGGACACAGCGGGGGACACAGCACGGACACAGCGGGGGACTCAGCAGGACACAGCGGGACACAGCGGGGAACACAGCGAGGACACAGCGGGACCCAGCGGGTACAGCGTCGATAAAGCGGGTACACAGCGTTACACAGCGTGGTAAACAGCTGTGGACACAACGGGACACAGTGGGGGCACAGCAGGACACAGCGGGACACAGTGTGACACAGCGGGGCCAAAGCATGACACACAGCAGGGGACAGAGAGGGAGATAGCGGGGGACACAGAGAGGACACAGCGGGACATAGTGGTGACACAGCGGGGACTCAGCGGGGGACAGAGCGGGGGACAAAGCGGGACACCACGAAACACAGCGGGACACAGCGGGAAACAGAGGTGCCACAGAGGGGAATAGGAGTGGGACACAGCGGGGAACAAAGCGGGACACCATGGGACACAGTGTGACACAGTGGGACACAGCGGGGACACTGTGGGGACACAGCGGGACAAAGCGGGGGACACAGCGGGACACAGCGGGACACAGCGGGGGACACAGCGGGGGACAGCGGAGACAGAGAGGGGACACAGCGGGACACAGCGGTGACCCAGCTGGCACAACGGAGTACATAGCGGGACACAGCGGGTACACAGTGGGGACACAGCGGGACACAGCGGGACACAGCAGTAGACACAGCGGGACCCAGCGGGGAACACAGCGGGACACAGCGGGGGACACAGGGAGGACACAGCAGGACACAGCGGGGACACAGTGGGGACTCACCGAGGAACACAGCGGGGGACAAAGCGGGACAGCACGGGACACAGCGGGACACAGCGGGGATACTGCGGGAACATAGCAAGACACAGCGGGGTCCACAGCGGGAAACAGCGGGTTACACAGCTGGGGACACAACGGCACACAGCGGGGGACACATCGAGGACACAGCGGGACAGCGGGACACAGGGGGGACACTGCGGAAACATAGCGGGACACAGCGGGGTACACAGCGGGACACAGCGGGACACAGCTTGGGACACAGCGGGGACACAGCGGGACACAGCGGGGGACAAAGCGGGAGACAGCGGTGGACACAGCAAGGACAGAGTGGGACACAGCGGGGGACACAGCGGGTCACAGCGGGGGACACAGCGGGAAAGCGGCACACAGCGGGGTGACAGAGGGGGGGATACAGCGGGACATAGCGGGGGACATAGCAAGGACACATTGGGACACAGCGTGCACAAAGCGGGACTCAGCGGTGAACACAGCAGTACACAGCGGGACACAGCGGGACAAAGCGGGGGATACAGAGGGGTACACAGCGGGACGCAGCGGGGAACACAGCGAGGACACAGCAGGACCCAGCGGGACACAGCGTCGATACAGCGGGGACACAGCGGGACACAGCGGGGTACACATCTGGGGACACAACGGGACACAGCGGGGGACACAGCGAGGACACAGAAGACCACAGCGTGGGACACAGCGAGGACACAGCGGGACACAGCGAGACACAGCGCGACACAGCGGGGACACAGCAGTACACACAGCGGGACACATTGGGACAGAGCGGGGGACGCAGCAGTTCACAGCGGGACACAGCGGGGGACACAGCGGGGGACTGTGGAGACAGAGAGGGGACACAGCGAGACACAGCGGTGACACTGCTGGACACAACGGAGTACACAGCGGGTCACAGCGGGCACACAGAGGGGACACAGCGGGACACAGCAAGGACAGAGCGGGACACAGAGGTGACACAGCAGGACACAGCGGGGGACACAGCGGGACACAGTGTTGGACCCAGCGAGGACACAGCGGGACACAGCGGGGGACACAGCGAGGACACAGCGGGGGACTCAGCAGGACACAGCCGGACACAGCGGGGAACACAGCGAGGACACAGCGGGACTCAGCGGGCACAGCGTCGATAAAGCGGGTACACAGCGTTACACAGCATGGTAAACAGCTGTGGACACAATGAGACACAGTGGGGGCACAGCAGGACACAGCGGGACACAGTGTGACACAGCGGGGACAAAGCATGAGATACAGCAGGGGAAAGAGAGGGAGACAGCGGGAGACACAGAGAGGACACAGGGGGACATAGTGGTGACACAGCGGGGACTCAGCGGGGGACAGAGCGGGGGACAAAGCGGGACACCACGAAACACAGCGGGACACAGCGGGAAATAGAGGTGCCACAGAGGGGAATAGGAGTGGGACACAGCGGGGAACAAAGCGGGACACCATGGGACACAGTGTGACACAGTGGGACACAGTGGGGACACTGTGGGGACACAGCGGGACAAAGCGGGGGACACAGAGGGACACAGCGGGACACAGCGGGGGACACAGCGGGGGACAGCGGAGACAGAGAGGGGACACAGCGGGACACAGCGGTGACCCAGCTGGGCACAACAGAGTACATAGCAGGACACAGCGAGTACACAGTGGGGACACAGCGGGACACAGCGGGACACAGCGGGGACACAGCAGTAGACACAGCGGGACCCAGCGGGGAACACAGGGGGACACAGCGCGGGACACAGGGAGGACACAGCAGGACACAGCGGGGACACAGTGGGGACTCACCGGGGAACACAGCGGGGGACAAAGCGGGACAGCATGGGACACAGCGGGACACAGCGGGACACAGCGGGGATACTGCGGGAACATAGCAAGACACAGCGGGGTACACAGCAGAACACAGCGGGAAACAGCGGGGGACATAGCGGGGGCCACAGCGGGACACAGCGTGGGATAAAGGGGGAACACAGCGGGACACAGTGGGGGACACAGCGAGGACCCATTGGGACACAGCGGGGACACAGCGGGACTCAGCGGGGGACACAGCAGTACACAGCGGGACTCAGCGGGACACAGCGGGGAAACAGCAGGGACACACAGGGGACACATGGAGGACACAGCGGGACAGAGTGGGGACACATCGGGGACTCACCGGGGGACACAGCGGGGGACAAAGCGGGGCACCACTGGAAACAGCGGGACACATTGGTGGACAAGGGGGAGACAGTGTGGAAACATAGCAGGACACAGCGGGGTACACAGCGGGACACAGCGGGGGACACAGTGGGGACACAGCAGTACACAGCGGGGGACAGAGCGAGGACACATTGGGACACAGCGGGGACACAGCGGGACACATCGGGGGACACAGCGAGGACACAGCGGAACACAGCGTGGGACAAAGCGAGGACACAGCGGGAAACAGCGCGACTCAGCGGGGGACACAGTGAGGACACAGCGGGACACAGCGAGGGAAACAGCGGGACACAGCGGGGACACAGCATTGGACACAGCGGGACAGAGCCGGGGACACAGCG
>NW_012289684.1:0-1655 GCF_000151885.1 Dipodomys ordii | reverse complement strand
TCACACCGGGACACTGAGGGTCACAGCACGGACACAGCGGGACACAGCGGGACACAGAGGACATAGCGGAGGACACAGCGGGGCACAGCGGGGGACACAGCGAGGACACAGCGGGACACAGCGTCGATTCAGCGGGATACAGCGTCGATTCAGCGGGATACAGCGTCGATTCAGCGGGGACAAAATGGGGGACACAGGGAGGACACAGCGGGACACAGCGGGACACAGCGGGAGACACAGCAGGACACATAGGGGGACACTGAGGGGTACACAGCGGGACCCAGCGGGACCCAGCGGGACACAGCGAGGACACAGCGGGACTCAGCGCTGACACAGCAGTACACAGCGGGACACAGCAGGGACACATGGGGGGACACAGCGGGACACAGCGGGACACAGCGGGGGACACAGCAGGACACAGAGGGGGACACAGAGGGGTACACAGCGGGACACAGCGGGGAACACAGCGAGGACTCAGCGGGACACAGCGGGATACAGCGTCGATACAGAGGGCACACAGCAGGACACAGCGGGGTACATAGCTGGGGACAAAACGGGACACATCGGGGGACACAGCGAGGACCCAGCGGAACACAGCGTCGATACAGCGAGGACACAGCGGGACACAGCGAGGACACAGCATTAGACACAGCGGGACCCAGTGGGGGACCCAGCGGGACACAGCGGGGACTCACCGGGGGACACAGCGTTGGACAAACTGGGACACCACGGGACACAGTGGGACACAGCGGGACACAGCGGGGACACTGCGGGAACAAACAGGACACAGCGGGGGACCCAGCGCGAACACCGCGGGACACAGCGGGGGACACAGCTGGGACACAGCAGGACACAGCGGGGGACACAGCGAGGACACAGTGGGTCACAGCGGGACACAGCGTGGGACAAAGCAGGAGACAGCGCGGGACACAGCGAGGACACGGTTGGACACAGCGGGGTACACAGCAGGACACAGCGGGGAGCGGGGGACACAGAGGGGTACACAGCGGGACACAGCGGGAAACACACCGAGGACACAGCGGGGGACAAAGCGGGACACCACGGGACACAGTGTGACACAGCGGAGACAGAGAGTGGACACAGCGGGACACAGCGGTGACACAGCTGGACACAACGGGGTACACAGCGGGACACAGCGGGGACACAGCAGGACACAGCGGGACACAGCGGGGACAAAGCGGGACACAGCGGGACACAGCGGGGCACAGCGGGGACAAAATGGGAGACACATCGGGGAACAGAGCAGGACACAGCAGGGGACACAGAGAGGACACAGTGGGGACACAGCGAGACTCAGCGGGGGACACAGCGGGGGACAAAGGGGGACACCACGGGACACAGAGGGACACAGCGGGACACAGTGGGGGACAAAGCGGGACACAGCGGAACACAGCGGGGACACAGCGGGCGACCCAGAGAGGACACAGTGGGGACACAGCGGGACACCGCGGGGACAGAGCGGGACACATCAGGACACAGCGGGACACAGCAGGGGACACAGCGAGGACAAAGCGGGACTCAGCGGGGGACACAGCGAGGACACAGCGGGGGACACAGTAGGGGACACAGCAGGACACAGCGGGGAACACAGCGAGACTCAGCGGGGGACACAGCGGGGGACAAAGCGGGACATC
>NW_012289683.1:0-6908 GCF_000151885.1 Dipodomys ordii | reverse complement strand
AAAGCGGGTGGACAGGAGAGCGGACACACCGGGTACACAGCGGGTGACACAGCGAGGACACAAGTGGGACACAGCGATACACAGCGGGACACAGCGGGGGCACAGCAGTAGACACAGCGGGACACAGCGGGGGACACAGTGGGACACAGCGGGAGACACAGCGAGGAAACAGCGGGACACAGCGGGACACAGCGTGGACACTGCGGGACACAGCGGGGGACACAGCGGGACACAGTTTGGGACACAGCGGGGACACAGTGGGACACAGCGGGACACAGCGGGGGACAAAGTGCGGACACAGCGGGACACAGTGGGGGACACAGCGAGGACACAGCGGGTCACAGCGGGACACAGCGTGGGACAAATAAGGAGACAGCGGGGGTCACAGCGAGGACACAGCTGGACACAGCGGGATACACAGCGGGACACAGCGGGGACACAGAAGGGTACACAGCGGGACACAGTGGGAAACACAGCGAGGACCCAGCGGGGGACAAAGCGCGACACCACGGGACACAGTGTGACACAGAGGGACACAGCGGGGACACTGCAGGGACACAGCTGGACAAAGCGGGGGACACAGCGCGACACAGCGGGACACAGCGGGGGGCACAGCGGGGACAGCAGGGGACAGAGAGGGGACACAGTGGGACACAGCCGGGACAAAGCTGGACACAGCGGGGTACAGAGCGGGACACAGCGGGCACACAGTGGGGACACAGCGGGACACAGCGGGGACAGAGCGGGAAAGAGCCTGACACAGCGAGGACACATAGGGACACAGCGGGGACACAGCGGAACTCAGCGGGGGACACAGCAGAACACAGCGGGACACAGCGGGAAACACCGGGGACACAGCAAGGACACAGCGCGGGACACAGCGGGGGACACAGCAGAGGACACAGCGGGACACAGCGTCGATACAGCGGGGATACAGCATAACACAGCGTGGTACACAGCTGTGGACACAACGGGAAACAGTGGGGACACAGCGGGACACAGTGGGACACACTGGGACACAGCGGGGACAAAGCGTGAGACACAGCGTGGGACAGAACGGGAGACAGCGGGGGACACAGCGAGGACACAGCGGGACACAGCGGTGACACAGCGGGGACTCAGCGGGGGACACAGCGGGGGACAAAGCGGGACACCATGGAACACAGCGGGACATAGCGCGAAACTGCAGTGAACCTGCGGGGACACAGCGGGACACAGCGGGGGACACAGCGGGGGACACAGGTGGACTCAGCGGGGACAGAGCAGTACACAGAGGTACACAGCGGGGAAACAGCAGGGACACAGCGGGGGACACAGCGGGACACAGAGGGACACAGCGGGAGACACAGAGGGACACAGAGGGGGACACAGAGGGGTACAGAGTGCGACACAGCGGGGAATACAGCGAGGACACAGCGGGACACAGCCGGACACAGCGTCGATACAGCGTGGACACAGCGGGACACAGCG
Organism: Dipodomys ordii; assembly: GCF_000151885.1. Lineage (NCBI taxonomy): Eukaryota > Metazoa > Chordata > Mammalia > Rodentia > Heteromyidae > Dipodomys > Dipodomys ordii. Next base: position 5,438 of record NW_012289683.1, on the reverse strand, counting down.
GGACACAGCGAGGACACAGCAGTAGACACAGCGGGACCCAGTCGGGGACCCAGCGGGACACAGCGGGGAATCACCGGGGGACACAGCGTGGGACAAACTGGGACACCACGGGACACAGTGGGACACAGCGGGACACAGCGGGGACACTGCGGGAACAAACAGGACACAGCGGGGGACACAGCGGGGACACAGCGGGACACAGCGGGGGACACAGTGGGGACACAGCGGGACACAGCGGGGGACACAGCGAGGACACAGTGGGTCACAGCGGGACACAGCGTGGGACAAAGCAGGAGACAGCGGGTGACACAGCAAGGACACAGCTGGACACAGCAGGGTACACAGTGGGACACAGCGGGGGACACAGAGGGGTACACAGCGGGACACACCGGGAAACAGACCGAGGACACAGCGGGGGACAAAGCGGGACACCACGGGACACAGTGTGACACAGCGGGGACACTGCAGGGACACAGCGCGACAGAGCAGGGGACACAGAAGGACACAGCGGTACACAGCGAGACACAGCGGGGGACACAGCTGGACACAGAGGGGGACACAGAGGGGTGCATAGCGGGACACAGCGGGAAACACACCGAGGACATAGCGGGGGACAATGCGGGACACCACGGGACACAGTGTGACACAGCGGGACAAAGCGGGGACACTGCAGGGACACAGCGAGACAAAGCGGGGTACACAGCAGGACAGAGCGGAACACAGCGGGGGACACAGCGTCGGACAGCAGGGGACAGAGAGGGGACAAAGCGGGACACAGCGGGGACACAGCTTTACACAGCAGGGTACACAGCGCGACACAGCGGGCACACAGTGGGGACAGAGCGGGACACAGCGGCGAAAGAGCGGGACAGAGCGTGACACAGCGAGGACACATTAGGACACAGGGGGACACAGCGGAACTCAGCGGGGGACACAGCAGTACACAGCGGGACTCAGCAGGACACACCGGGGACACAGTGGGGGATACAGCGGTGGACAAAGCGGGACACAGCGGGGAACACAGCGAGGACACAGCGGGACCCAGCGGGACACAGTGTCGATACAGCGAGGACACAGCGTTACACAGCGTGGTACACAGCTGTGGACACAACGGGACACAGTGGGGGCACAGCGGGACACAGCAGGCGCACAGCAGGGACACAGCGGGATACAGCAGGACACAGCGGGACACAGCGGCACACAGCGGGGGACACAGCGGGACACAGCGGAGGACAGAGCGACGACACAGTGGGACAAAGCGGGGACACAGGGGGACTCAGCAGGGTCACAGTGGGACACAGCGGGACACAACGTGATACAGCGGGACACAGCGGGGACACAGCAGGGACACAGCAGGGACACAGCGGGGAACACAGCGGGACACAACGGGACACAGTGGGGGACACAGCAGGACACAGCGGGGGACACAGCGGGGGACACAGCGGGGGACACAGCGGGACACCACAGAACACAGCGGGACACAGCGCGAAACTGCAGTGACCCTGTGGGGACACAGCGGGACACAGCAGAGGACACAGCAAGGACACAGTGGGACACAGAGGGGGACACAGCGGGACACAGCGGGGGACACAGCGGGGGGCACAGCGGGACAGCGGGACACATCGGGGGACAGAGGGGGGACACAGCGGGACATAGCGGGGGACATAGCAAGGACACATTGGGACACTGCGGGGACACAGCGGGACTCAGCGGGGAACACCGCAGTACACAGCGGAACACAGCGGGACACAGCGGGGGATACAGAGGGGTACACAGCGGGATGCAGCGGGGAACACTGCGAGGACACAGCAGGACCCAGCGGGACACAGCGTCGATACAGCGGGGACACAGCGGGACACAGCGGGGTACACAGCTGGTGACACAACAGGACACAGCGGGGGACACAGCGAGGACACAGAAGACCACAGCGTGGGACACAGCGAGGACACAGCGGGACACAGCGAGACACAGCGCGACACAGCGGGGACACAGCAGTACACACAGCGGGACACATTGGGACAGAGCGGGGGACGCAGCGGTTCACAGCGGGACACAGCGGGGGACACAGCGGGGGACTGTGGAGACAGAGAGGGGACACAGCGAGACACAGCGGTGACACTGCTGGACACAACGGAGTACACAGCGGGTCACAGCGGGCACACAGAGGGGACACAGCGGGACACATCAAGGACAGAGCGGGACACAGAGGTGACACAGCAGGAAACAGCGGGGGACACAGCGGGACACAGTGTTGGACCCAGCGAGGACACAGAGGGACACAGCGGGGGACACAGCACGGACACAGCGGGGGACTCAGCAGGACACAGCGGGACACAGCGGGGAACACAGCGAGGACACAGTGGGTCACAGCGGGACACAGCGTGGGACAAAGCAGGAGACAGCGGGGGACACAGCAAGGACACAGCTGGACACAGCGGGGTACACAGTGGGACACAGCGGGGGACACAGAGGGGTACACAGCGGGACACACCGGGAAACAGACCGAGGACACAGCGGGGGACAAAGCGGGACACCACGGGACACAGTGTGACACAGCGGGGACACTGCAGGGACACAGCGCAACACAGCAGGGGACACAGAAGGACACAGCGGTACACAGCGAGACACAGCGGGGGACACAGCTGGACACAGAGGGGGACACAGAGGGGTGCATAGCGGGACACAGCGGGAAACACACCGAGGACATAGCGGGGGACAATGCGGGACACCACGGGACACAGTGTGACACAGCGGGACAAAGCGGGGACACTGCAGGGACACAGCGAGACAAAGCAGGGTACACAGCAGGACAGAGCGGAACACAGCGGGGGACACAGCGTCGGACAGCAGGGGACAGAGAGGGGACAAAGCGGGACAGAGAGGGGACACAGCTTTACACAGCGGGGTACACAGCGAGACACAGCGGGCACACAGTGGGGACAGAGCGGGACACAGCGGGACACAGCGGCGAAAGAGCGGGACAGAGCGTGACACAGCGAGGACACATTAGGACACAGGGGGACACAGCGGAACTCAGCGGGGGACACAGCAGTACACAGCGGGACTCAGCAGGACACACCGGGGTCACAGTGGGGGATACAGTGGGGGACAAAGCGGGACACAGCGGGGAACACAGCGAGGACACAGCGGGACCCAGCGGGACACAGTGTCGATACAGCGAGGACACAGCGTTACACAGCGTGGTACACAGCTGTGGACACAACGGGACACAGTGGGGGCACAGTGGGACACAGCAGGCTCACAGCAGGGACACAGCGGGATACAGCAGGACACAGCGGGACAAAGCGGGACACAGCGGGGGACACAGCGGGACACAGCGGGGGACAGAGCGACGACACAGTGGGACAAAGCGGGGACACAGGGGGACTCAGCAGGGTCACAGTGGGACACAGCGGGACACAGCGGGACACAGCGGGGACACAGCAGGGACACAGCAGGGACACAGCGGGGAACACAGCGGGACACAACGGGACACAGTGGGGGACACAGCAGGACACAGCGGGGGACACAGCGGGGGACACAGCGGGGGACAAAGCGGGACACCACAGAACACAGCGGGACACAGCGCGAAACTGCAGTGACCCTGTGGGGACACAGCGGGACACAGCGGAGGACACAGCAAGGACACAGTGGGACACAGTGGGGGACAAAACGGGACACAGTGGGACACAGTGGGACACAGACGGGACAAAGCGTGAGACACAGTGTGGGACAGAGCGGGAGACAGCTTGCGTCATAGCGAGGACACAGCGCGACAGAGCGGGGACTCAGCGGGGGACACAGAGAAGGAAAAAGCGGAACACCACGGAATACAGCGGGACACAGCGGGAAACAGCAGTGACCATGCGGGGACACAGCAGGACACAGCGGGGGACACAGCGGGACACAGTGGGACAGAGCGGGGGACACAGCGGAACACAGTGGGGGACAGAGCGGGGGACACAGCAAGACACAGCGGGGACAAAGCTGGACACAGCAGGGTATACACAGCAGGACACAGCGTGCCACAGCGGGAACACACCGGGATAATGAGAATCACAGCACGGCCACAGCGGGACACAGCAGGACACAGCAGGACATAGCGGTTACACAGCGGGACACAGCGGGGGACACAGCGAGGGCACAGCGGGACACAGCGGGGGACACAGCGAGGACACAGCGGAACAAGCAGGGGGAAAAGCGGGACAGAGCGAATACACAGCAGCGGACACAGCGGGACACAGCGGGGCACATAGCGGGACACAGCGGGGGACACAGCAGGGGACACAGCGGGGGACAAAGCGAGGACACAGCGGGACACAGCAAGGACACAAGGTGACTCAGCGGGGGACACAGCAGTATACAGCAGGACACAGCGGGGACACAGGAGGGACACAGCGGAGAACACAGTGAGACACAGCGGGACACAGCGGGGGACACAGCGGGACATATAGGGGGACACTGAGGGGTACACAGCTTCACACAGCAGGAAACACAGCGAGGACACAGCAGGACCCAGCGGGACACAGCGTCGATTCAGCAGGGACACAGCGGGACACAGCGGGTACACAGCGGGACTCAACGGTGACACAGCAGTACACAGTGGGACACAGCGGGGACACAGCAGGGACACAGTGGGGGACACAGCGGGACACAGCGGGGGACACAGCGGGACACAGCGGGACACTGCGGGGGACACAGCGGGACACAGCGGGAAAGAGCTGGTGACACAGCGGAACACAGTGGGGGACAGAGCGTGGGACACAGCGAGACACAGCGGGGACAAAGCAGGACACCGCGGGGTATACACAGCGGGACACAGCGGGGCCACAGCAGGGACACACTGGGACACTGAGGGTCACAGCACGGACACAGCGGGACACAGCGGGGGACACAGCGAGGAAACAGCAGGACAAGCGGGGGAAAAAGCGGGAAACAGCGAGGACACAGCAGTGGACACAGAGGGACACAGCAGGGGACACAGCGGGACACAGTGGTTGACACAGCGGGGGACACAGGGAGGACACAGCGGGACACAGCGGGGACACAGCGGGACTCAGCGGGGGACACAGCAGTATACAGCAGGGCACAGCGGGGACACAGGAGGGACACAGCGGAGGACACTGCGGGACACAGCGCGACACAGTGGGGGACACAGCGGGACACATAGGGAGACACTGAGGGGTACACAGCTTGACACAGCGGGGAACACAGCGAGGACACAGGGGTACCCAGCGGGACACAGTGTCGTTTCAGCGGGGACACACGGGACAAAGCGGGGACACAGTGGGACTCAGAGGTGATAGAGCAGTAAACAGCGGTATACAGCAGGGACACAGCAGGGAAACAGCGGGGGACACAGTGGGACACAGCGGGAACTCAGCGGGGGACACAGCGGGGGACAAAGCGGAACACCACGGAACACAGCGGGACACAGC
>NW_012289682.1:0-2742 GCF_000151885.1 Dipodomys ordii | reverse complement strand
TTCAGCAGGACAAAGTGTGATACAGCGGGGACACAGCGGGACACAGTGGGTTATACAGTTGGGACACAAAGGGACACATCGGGGGACACAGCGAGGTCACAGCGGAACACAGCATGGGACACAGCGAGGACACAGCAGGACAGAGTGGGACACAGCGGGACACAGCAGGGACACAATAGTAGACACAGCGGGACACAGCAGGAGACACAACGAAGGGACAGCAGGACCCAGCACACACAGCGGGACACAGCGAGACACAGCGGGTGACACAGCAAGGACACAGCGGGACACAGCAGGGGACACAGCGGAACACAGCTGGACAGAGCGGGGGACACAGGGGGGACACAGCGGGGACACAGCGGGACTCAGCGGGGGACACAGCAGTACACAGCGGGACACAGCGGGACACAGCGGGGGACACAGCGGAACACAGAGGGGGACACAGGGGGTTACGCAGCGGGACACAGCGGGGAACACAGGGAGAACACAGCGGGACACAGCGGGGGACACAGCGGGACACAGCGGGGACTCACTGGGGGACATAGCGGGGGACAAAGCGGGACAACCCGGAACACAGCGGGACACAGCAGGGGACAAAGCGGGGACACAACGGGACACAGCGCGGAGCACAGCGAGGACACAGCGGGACACAGCTTCGATACAGCGGGGACACAACGGGACACAGCGGGTTACACAGCTGGGGACACAAAGGGACACATCGGGGGACACAGCAAGGACACAGCGGGACACAGCTGGACACAGCGGGACACAGCAGGGACACAACAGTAGACACAGCAGGACACAGCAGGGGACATGGCGGGACACAGCGGGAGACACAGCGAAAACACAGCGGGACCCAGCGGGACACAGCGTCGATACAGCGGGGACACAGCGGGACACAGCGGAACACAGCGGGGGACACAGCGGGACACATACAGGGACACAGCGAGGACAAGGCGGGACACAGCGGGGGACACAGCGAGGACACAGCGTGACATAGCAGGGCAATTAGTGGGACAGAAATGGGACACAGCAGTGGACACAGCGGGACACAGCAGGGGAAACAGCAGACACAGCGGGGGACACAGCGGGGGACACAGCGGGACACAACGGTGGACACAGCGCGACACAGTGGGGACTCACCGGGGGAAACAGCGGGAGACAAAGCGGGGCACCACCGGACACAGTGGGACACAGTGGTGGACAAGGGGGAGACAAAGCGGGAACATAGCAGGACACAGCGGGGTACACAGCGGGACACAGCGGGGGACACATAGGGGACACAGCAGGACACATCGGGGGACACAGCGAGGACACAGCGGAACACAGCGTGGTACACAGCGAGGACACAGTGGGAAACAGCTGGACACAGTGGGAGACACAGCGAAGACACAGCAGGACACAGTGGGGGAAACAGCGGGACACAGTGGGGACACTGCGGGAACATAGCAGGACACAGCGGGGTACACAGCGGGACACAGCGGGACACAACGGGGGACACAGCGGGGACACAGCGGGACACAGCGGGGGACACAGCGAGGACACAGCGGGACACAAAGGGGGACACAGCGAGGACACAGCGGGACACTGCGTGGGACAACGGGGGACACAGCGGGAGACACAGCAAGGACACATTGGGACACAGCGGGGACAGAGCGGGACTCAGCGGGGGACACAGCAGTACACAGCGGGACACAGCGGGACACAGCGGGGAAACAGCAGGGACACACAGGGGACACAGGGAGGACACAGCGGGACACAGCGGGGACTCACCCGGGGACACAGCGGGGGACAAAGCAGGGCACCACGAGACACAGCGGGACACAGTGGTGGACAAGGGGGAAACAGAGCGGGAACATAGCAGGACACAGCGGGGTACACAGCGGGACACAGCTGGGGACACAGCGGGGACACAGCGGGACACAGCGGGGGACACAGCGAGGACACATTGGGACACAGCGAGGACACCGCGGAACACAGCGTGGGACATAGCGAGGACACAGCGGGAAACAGCGGGGGAAACAGCAGGACAGAGCGGGGACACAGCAGTGGACAAAGCGGGACAGAGCGGGGGATATAGCAGGACACAACGGTGGACACAGCAGGACACAGTGGTGGACACAGCGAGGACCCAGCGGGACACAGCGGGACACAGCGTCGATACAGCGGGGACCCAGCGGACACAGCGGGGTACACAGCTGGAGACACAACGGGGCACATCGGCGGACACAGCGAGGACACAGCGGAACACAGCGTGGGACACAGCGTGGACAAAGGGGGACACAGCGGGACACAGCAGGAACACAGCAGTAGACACAGTGAGACACAGCAGGGGACACAGCGGGACACAGCCGGGGAAACAGGGAGGACACAGCGGGGGACAAAGCGGGACACCAAGGGACACAGCGGGACACAGCGCGGGACAAGGGGGACACAGAGTGGGACACAGCGAGGACACAGTGGGACACAGCGGGGGACACAGCAGGACACAGCAGGACACAGCGGGACACAGCGGGGTACACATCGGGGGACACAGCGGGACACAGCGGGGGACACAGGGGAGACACTGCGGGACACAGCGGGGGACACATTGAGGACACAATGGGACACAGTAGGGACACAGCGGGATCAGCAGGGCACACAGGGGTTGACAAAGCAGGACAACACGGGACACAGTGTGACACAGCGGGACACAGCGGGGACACTGCGGGAACACAGGGGGACATACCGGGGGACAGAGCT
>NW_012289681.1:0-1769 GCF_000151885.1 Dipodomys ordii | reverse complement strand
GGCAGGCTGGCGGTGATGGAGACCCGTCCGCGGCTCCGGCGGGTGCTAATCCCCACAGTAGCTAGGGCAGCCTTCCTGTCGCCGGGCCTCTGAGCCTCCTCGGCCTCGGCCCTCGGGTCCCGGAAGACGGCCTCCTGGGCCGGGCTCCCTCACCGCCGCTGGGCCCCGGAGGGACGAGAGAGGTGGGGGAGCGGCCGGGACGCGACCCCCGGGCCCGACAGGAGCGGAGGCCCGACGGGCGCGGCCCTCGAGGGGGCCGCCTTGCCGGGGCAGCGAGGCTCTCGACGCCCCTCGCCCGCAGCGCGGCGGGGCCGGCGCGGCCGCTCCCGCCGCTGCCCTCCACGCCTCCCCTCCCTTCCCCGTCACCTCTCCTTTCTCTCCGCTCTTCCTCCTCCCCTCCTCCTCGCCGTCGTCCCCGTCCTCCCCCCCCCTTCCAGCCGCCGGGAGCCGCGGGTCGGACGCCCCGCCGCCGCCGCCTTCTCCGCGTCCATGTATGAGGGCAAGAAGACGAAGAACATGTTCCTGACCCGAGCCCTGGAGAAGATTCTGGCCGACAAGGAAGTGAAGAAGGCGCATCATTCCCAGCTGCGCAAAGCGTGCGAGGTGGCCTTTGGTGAGGGGGGAGGCCCCGGGCCGGGGGGTCCCGCCGGGAAGGTGGGGTCGCCGGGGCGGGGCTGGGGGGGGAGCTGGTCCCGGGCCCCGCGCCGCTCACCTCGGGGAGCCCACCCGGAGCTTCCTGCCGCCCCGGCCCGAGTTGACGGTAACTCGGCTGGATGTGGGGCGCCGCGCCGGCGGGGTGGAGGAGGGCGGCCGGGCCGGGCCGGGCCGGGCGGAGGGCGGCGGCGGACCCGAGGGGTCGGACGGGAGCGAGCGGAGAGGGTGGTATTAGTGGACCCGCGCGGCGCAGACAGGGTGGATAGATAGATCGATCCCCGCCAGCCTTTGTGATGGAACCGAAGATGAGCTGTTGTTTTGTTAGCTCGGAGATCGAGGTGGGGCCGAGGTGTCGGGATTGCGTGTGGGAAGGGCTCCGTCATTATCGTAGTAACTTTATCATTTCTGTTCTTCCCCCCTACCCCGTGGTTACTTTAGGACTATGGGCTGAAGTTGTTCCCTTGTTGACAGTCTCGGGAAAGGGGTTTGCGAGAGGCGTGCAGCCCATTCTGACATCTCCCCGCCTCCGCCACAGGAAAAACAAGAGTGATGTTGTAGTTAACTGGGCTGACCTGGAAGAACAAGACCCGGAGGTTAAGGGGTGGCGGTGGCGGTGTGAAAACCGGGAGATATAAGTGGCTTTTAGGAAACCCGGGAAGGAAGGGTTTGAAATGGGGGAAATGAAAAAGACAATGACACCCACCAGCCACATGTCTGGGCAGTGGCAGCTGCTTTCCAGCATCAATTGTGATTTATAGTTTAGATGGAAGAGATTGTGGTATAATGAAGACCGCAGCAGGGGAAAATCCAAACAATACCTAGAGCCAGGGTAGGCAGATGAGGTATTGATTGGGGGTGGAGGGAATTATAGGTAGCTCTGTTGTATCTATCAATCAAAGGAGGGACTTTTAAAGAGAGTTCAGGACATTTAAAATCAGGACATTTAAATCTCCGAGGCTTACACTTTATAGCAGTGGAGTTGCAGGGTAGGCTAGATTAGCAAGACATGAAGTTTGTTAAGTGTGTTTTGGAAAAAAAATTAATAACATCTCGAAAGAGGAAAAAAAACTATAACGTATGCTGAAGTAAGAGCATAAATTTAAACTTCACAGCTT
>NW_012289680.1:0-899 GCF_000151885.1 Dipodomys ordii | reverse complement strand
TATTTCTATCTCATGCTAAACGTGTTATCTCTCTGTCTACATTTCATTTGCATGGAGGATTCCAATCTCGATTCGTCCCTCTAGTGGTACACGGACGGCAAGCATTCTACTTAACAATTGCTTGGAAAGTTACTGAAACATGGTGCACTGTTAGACTCTCTGAATTTGAAGGCAGTGGTGGGTATTATCATTAATGTAACTTAGCTTTTTTATATTCATTTATGTAACTCTCCTTACCTAATTCGAAATGTCACTTTTACATTACTTATCACGGACTTCAGTCATGGCCTGCTTATTTTAATGTGGTAGCCGTAAATCAGATAAGAATGCTGGATTCCACGCACCATCTCAGTGTTGGTTTTTCCAAACCATCCATTCCCCTCTCCACCCCCACCACCCCCACCCCTCACCCCAGCAAAGTTGTAAAGTTCGTTTTTTCGACACAAAGTCTTGTATATCTCATTGTCGCAATGGGTCCACCTGTATCCCTATTTAAACAATTTGTTTTTTCCCTTCCCCTCCACAAATTATACCAACATTGAATACAGTGAAAACAGGGGTTATATCATGGGGGAGGGACATATAATCTGTGAGACTCTTATCTCCAAATAAACTGGAAATAGAGGTGTGGCTCAAGTTATAGAATGCTGAGCTTGAGAACAAAACACCCAAGTGCTGAATTAAACCCCCAGGACCTACCAGGACTAGAAAAAAAGAAAAAAGAAAAAAAGAAGAAAAAAGAAAAGACAAGAAAAGGAAAGTTATTAATGTACCAGGAGTCTATTCAGTCTCACTGACAATGTCAAGAAACAAAAGAAAAGACACAACTTCATTTCATTTCAATGTTAATTCAAGTAACTCTTTTTCCCCCATACAGTAATCTCATCGCTAAATATTGT
>NW_012289679.1:0-1090 GCF_000151885.1 Dipodomys ordii | reverse complement strand
CCCTTTTACCCTCCCTTCTTCCCTCCCTCCCTCCCTTCCATCCATCCTTCCTTTCCTCCCTCTCTCTCTTTCTCCTTTCCCTCTCACCCATCCCCACCCTCAAACCCCAAATTCTTCCCGGCCTCTCCATCAGCTCACCCCATCACCCCAGGGTCTACAGCACACCAGCCCCCCCCGCACCCCGCCCTTGCACGGCCCCCCCAGACCTTGTACTCGAAGGCAGCCAGGCAGAGGTAGAGCAGGTCCAGGAAGCGGCCGAGCTGTGGCAGGCCGAGGTCGGCGGCCCAGCGGTGCAGCAGGGCGGGCTCGGAGCTCTTCAGCACCCACAGGACGCAGGCCAGCAGCGTCCGGCTGGACTCGGCCGAAAGGGGACAGCCCCCCCGGGACGCCTGCACCCACAGGGACACACCTGTCACTTTCCACACGCCAGGAGCACGGCCCCACGGGGTCTCATGACCCCAGCCCTCGTTCCCCCTCGTGGGGTGGGGACAAGTCTGCTACTTACAGGTGACGGCCCCTGCGAGAGGCTGGCGCGGGAGCCGGGGGCCAGGGGGCCTCCGGCGATAGCCAAGGCCACGGAGGGGCTGATGGTCCCTCCTATGTCCCCTTCACCGTCTGTGTCAGAATCCAGCATGGAGGCCAGTCTTGACCTCTGACCTGGGCCCTCTAGGGGAGGGGGGAGAGCAGCAAGAGAAGAAGGTGTTGGTGAGTGTTACTCCAGTGTCTTCCGGAAGCTTCTAGAAGCTTCCCTTGATAGCACAGCATGGTGAGGGCTTGGCTATCTACACCTGGAATTCAGGATTTCTGGTCTTTGTTTTTGTTTTCTGTCCATTATGCGTTTTGAACTCTGGGCCTGGAGGCTGTCCCTCAGCTCTTCAGCTCAAGGCTAGCACTCTACCACTTGAGCCACAGCATCACTTCCGGCTTTTTTCTTTTTGCTTTATGTGGTGCTGAGGAATCGAACCCAGGGTCGTTTTGTCCGTGAGAACCAGCCTATTTGGAAAGGATGCGCATTCCATCGAGAATACATAGACAGTGATACCACGCACTGGGAACATCACTCCTCTACTAGAATTTTCCTTGAATCTGA
>NW_012289678.1:0-5817 GCF_000151885.1 Dipodomys ordii | reverse complement strand
CCGCTGTGTCCGGCTGTGTCCCTGCTGTGTCCCCCGCTGTGTCCTGATGTGTCTCCTGCTGTGTCTCCCGCTGTGTCCCGCTGTGACCCGCAGGGTCCCCCGCTCTGTCCCCCTTGTGACCCGCTGTGTGCCCCGCTGTGTCCCCAGCTGTGTCCCCGCTGTTTCCCCCATTGTACCCGCGGTGTCCCGGCTTTGTCCCGTTGTGTCCCCTGCTGTGTACCCCGTGTGTCCTTCTGTGTCCCCAACTGTGTCCCGCTGTGTTCTGCTCTGTCCCGGCGGTATCCCCTCTGTGTCCCCCGCTGTGTCCCCACTGTGTCCCGCTGTGTCCCTGCTGTGTCCCTCTGTTTCCCGCTGTGTCCTACGCTGTGTCCCGCTGTGTCCTCGCTGTGTCCCCAACTATATCCCGCTGTGGTCCCGCTGTGGCCCCTGCTGTATCCCGTTGTGTCCCCCGCTGTGTCCCGCTGTGTCCCGCTGTGTCCTCGCTGTGTCCCCGCTGTGTCCCGCTGTGCCACCTGTGTCCGGCTTTGTCCTGCTGTGTTCCCGCTGTGTCCCCGCTGTGTCCCCGCTATCCCCTGCTGTGTCCCGCTGGTTCCCGCTGTGTCCCGCTGTGTCCTCGCTTTGTCCCCGCTGTGTCCTCGCTGTCCTCCACTGTGTCCCGCTGTGTCCCTCCGGTCCCGTGGAGTGTCCCCGCTGTGCCCCGCTGTGTCTCCGCTGTGTCCCGCTGTGTCCCGCTGTGTCCCCCGCTGTGTCACCCGCTGTGTGCCCGCTGTGTCCCTGCTGTGTCCCAATGTGTCCTCACTGTGTCCTCCGCTGTGTCCCGCAGTGTCCCCGCTGTGTCCTCGCTGTGTCCCCCGTTGTGTCCCCGCTGTGTCCCGTAGTTTCCCCGCTGTGTTCCCGCTGTGTAACCGCTGTGTCCCCTGCATTGTCCCCTGCTGTGTCCCCCGCTGTGTCCCGCTGTGTAGCGCTGTTTCCCTTCTGTGTCCGACGTTGTGTCTCGCTATGTCCCCTGCTGTGTCCCGCTGTGTCCCGCTGTGTCCCCGCTGTGTCCCCGCTTTGTCCCGCTGTGTCCCCCGCTGTGTCCCGCTGTGTCCCGCTCTGTCTACTGCTGTGTCCCCCGCTGAGTCCCGCTGTGTCCCTGCTGTGTCCCACTATATCCTCGCAGTGTCCTCTGCTGTGTCCCGCAGTGTCCCCGCTGTGTCCTCGCTGTGTCCCCGTTGTGTCCCCTCTGTGTCCCGTAGTGTCCCGGCTGTGTCCCCGCTGTGTAACCGCTGTGTCCCCAGCTTTGTCGACTGCTGTGTCCCAAGCTGTGTCATGCTGTGTCCCGCTGTGTCCCCCGCTGTGTCCCGCTGTGTAGCGCTGTTTTTCTTCTGTGTCTCCCGCTGTGTCCCGCTGTGTCCCGCTGTGTCCTCCGCTGTGCCCCATGTGTCCCCACTGTGTCCCCCGCTGTGTCCCGCTGTGTCCCGCTGTGTCCCGCTGTGTCCCCCGCTGTGTCCCGCTCTGTCCCCAATGTGTCACCCGTTGTTTCCCCGCTGTGTCCTGCTTTATCCTCGCTGTTTCCCCCGCTGTGTCCCGCTGTGACTCCGCTCTGTCCCGCTGTGTCCCCGCGGTGTCCCGGCTTTGTTTCGCTGTGTCCCTGTGTGTCCCCCGCTGTGTCCCGCAGTGTTCCGATATGTGCCCCGCTGTGTCCCCCGCTGTGCCCCCGCTGTGTCCCACATTGTCCCCGCGGTGTCCCGGCTTTGTCCCGCTGTGTCCCGCTGTGTCCCACTGTGTCCCCCACTGTGTACCCTGGTGTGTCCTTCTGTGTCCCCCTCTGTGTCCCGCTATGTCCCCGCTTTGTCCCCGCTGTGTCCCGTTGTACCCCTCTGTGTCCCCTGCTGTGTCCCGCTGTGCCCCCCGCTGTGTCCCGCTGTGTCCCCCTGTGTTCCCCGCTGTGTCCCGCTGTGTCCACTGCTGTGTCCTGCTGTGTCCCCCGCTGTGTCCCCCACTATGTTCCGCTGTGTCCCCCGCTGTGTCCCCCTGTGTCCCCCGAAGTGTCCCGCTGTGTCCTGCTGTGCCCTGTTTAGTCCCCGCTGTGTCCCGCTGTACCCCTCTGTGTCCCCCACTGTGCCCTGCTGTGTCCCCCGCTGTGTCTCGCTGTGTCCCGCTGTGTCCTCCGCTGTGTCCCGCGGTGTCCCCACTGTGTCCCCCGCTGTGTCACCGTTGAGTCGCCTCTGTGTCCCGTTGTGTCTTGCTGTGTCCTCGGTGTGTCCCACGCTGTGTCCTGCTGTGTCCCCCACTGTGTCCCGCTGTGTCCCGCTGTTACCTGCTGTGTCCAGCTGTGTCCCCACTGTGTCCTCTTTGTGTCCCGCTGTGTCCCTCTGTGTCCCCGATGTGTCCCGTTGTGTCCATCTCTGTGTCCCGCTGTGTCTCCCGCTGTGTCCCGCTATGTCCCCGCTGTGTATCTCTGTGTCCCCTCTGTCCCCCGCTGTGTTCCTCTGTGTCCCCGCTGTCCCCTGGTGAGTCCCTGCTTTCCCTCGCTGTGTCCCGCTGTGTCCCGCTGTGTCCTCTCTCTGTCCCCCGCTGTGTCCCCAATTTGTCCCCCGCTGTTTCCCCCACTGTGTCCCGCTGTGTCTCCGCTCTGTCCTGCTGTGTCCCCGCTGTGTACCCCGCTGTGTCCTGCTGTGTCCTCTCTGTGTCCCGCTTTGTCCCGTTGTGTCCCCCACTGTGTCCCCTGCTGTGTCACTGCTGTGTCCGGCTGTGTCCCTGCTGTGTCCCCCGTTGTGTCCTGATGTGTCCCCTGCTGTGTCTCCCGCTGTGTCCCGCTGTGACCCGCAGTGTCCCCCGCTGTGTCCCCCTTGTGACCCGCTGTGTGCCCCGCTGTGTCTCCAGCTGTGTCCCCGCTGTGTCCCACATTGTACCCGCGGTGTCCCGGCTTTGTCCCGCTGTGTCCCCTGCTGTGTCCCGCTGTGTTCCGATTTGTCCCCCACTGTGTACAGCGCTGTGTCCTTCTGTGCCCCCCGCTGTGTCCCGCTGTGTCTCGCTGTGTCCCCTGCTGTGTACCCCGTGTGTCCTTCTGTGTCCCCAACTGTTTCCCGCTGTGTTCTGCTCTGTCCCGGCGGTATCCCCTCTGTATCCCCCGCTGTGTCCCGCTGTGTCCCTGCTGTGTCCCGCTGTTTCCCGCTGTGTCCTACGCTGTGTCCCACTGTGTCCTCACTGTGTCCCCCACTATATCCCGCTGTGGTCCCGCTGTGGCCCCTGTTGTATCCCGTTGTGTCCCCCACTGTGTCCCGCTGTGTCCCGCTGTGTCCTCGCTGTGTCCCCGCTGTGTCCCGCTGTGCCACCTGTGTCCGGCTTTGTCCTGCTGTGTCCCCGCTGTGTCCCCGCTGTGTCCCCGCTATCCCCTGGTGTGTCCCGCTAGTTCCCGCTGTGTCCCGCTGTGTCCTCGCTTTGTCCCCGCTGTGTCCTCGCTGTCCTCCACTGTGTCCCGCTGTGTCCCTCCGGTCCCGTGGAGTGTCCCCGCTGTGCCCCGCTGTGTCTCCGCTGTTTCCCGCTGTGTCCCGCTGTGTCCCCCGCTGTGTCCCCCGCTGTGTGGCCGCTGTGTCCCCCACTGTATCCCGTTGTGTCCCGCTATGTCCCGCTGTGTCCCACGCTGTGTCCCGCGGTGTCCCCGCTGTGTCGATGCTATGTCCCCTTCTGTGTCCCGCTGTGTCCCGCTGTGTCCCGCTCTGTACCCCGCTGTGTCCAGCTGTGTCCCCGCTGTCCCCCGCTGTGTCCCGCTGTTTCCCTGCTGTCTCCCATTGTGTCCCCGCTGTCCCCCGCTGTGTTCCCCCGTGTCCCGCTGTGTCCCGCTGGTTCCCACTGTGTCCCGCTGTGTCCTCGCTGTGTCCCCCGCTGTGTCCCCGCTGTCCCCCGCTGTGTCCCGCTGTTTCCCTGCTGTCTCCCGTTGTGTCCCCACTGTCCCCCGCTGTGTTCCCCCGTGTCCCGCTGTGTCCCGCTGGTTCCCACTGTGTCCCGCTGTGTCCTCGCTGTGTCCCCCGCTGTGTCCCCGCTGTCCCCCGCTGTGTCCCCGCTGTACCAATGAGTGTCCCCGCTGTCTCCTGCTGTGTCCCCCGCTGTGTCCTGCTGTGTCCTGCTGTGTGCCGCTGTGTCCTCACTGTGTCCCCTGCTGTGTCCCCTCTGTGTCCCATTGTGTACCTCTATGTCCCGCTGTGTCCTGCTGTGTCCTGCTGTGTGCCCCGCTGTTTTGCTTTGTCCCCGAGTGTGTCCCGCTCTGTCCCGGTGTGTCCACCGCTGTGTCCCCCGTTGTGTCCCGTTGTGTACCGCTGTGTCCCCGCTGTCCCCAGCTTTGTCCCCGCTGTGTCCCGCTGTTTCCCCACTGTCCCCCACTGTATCCCCACTGTGTCCCGCTGTGTCCCCTGTGTCCTGCTGTGTACCCGCTGTCACTTGTGTCCCTCTGTGTTCCCGCTGTCCTCCGGAGTGTCCCCGCTGTGTCCCCACTGTGTCCTGCTGTGTCCCCGCTGAATCCCGCTCTGTCCCCGCTGTGTCCACACTGTGTCCCGCTGTGCCCTGCTGTGTCCTGCTGTTTCTCCCGCTGTGTCCCGCTGTGTCCCCTGCTGTGTCCCACTGTGTCCCGCTGTGTCACCTGCTGTGTCCCCGCTGTGTCCCTGCTGTGTCTTGCTGTGTCCTGCTGTGTCCCGTTGTATCCTGCTGTATCCCCGCTGTGTCCCCGCTGTGTCTCAATGTGTCCCCCGCTGTGTCCCGCTGGTTCCCACTGTGTCACGCTGTGTCCTCGCTGTCCCCCGCTGTGTCCCCGCTGTACCACTGAGTGTCCCCGCTGTCCACTGCTGTGTCCCCAGCTGTGTCCCGCTGTGTCCTGCTGTGTCCCGCTGTGTCCTCACTGTGTCCCCCGCTGTGTCCCCTCTATGTCCCATTGTGTCCCGCTATGTCCCGCTGTGTCCCGAGGTGTCCCCCATTATGTCCCTGTTTGTCCCCTGCTGTGTCCCCCGCTGTGTCCCAATGTGTCTCCGCTTTGTCCCCCGCTGTACCCGCTGTGTCCCCACTGTCCCCTGCTGTGGCCCCGTTGTGTCCCGCTGTGTACTCGCTGTCTCCCGCTGTAGCCCCGCTGTGTCCCGCTGTGTCCCACTGTGTCCCGCTGTGTCCCCGCTGTCCCCCGCTGTGGCCCCGCTGTGTCCCACTGTGTCCCGCTGTGTCCCCTGTTGTGTCCCGTTGTGTCCCCCGCTGTGTCCCCCGCTGTGTCCCGCTGTGTCCCTGCTGTGTCCCGCTGTGTCCCGCTGTGTCCCCCCTCTGTCCCCACTGTGTACTGTTGTATCCCTGCTCGGTCCCCGCTGTGTCCCCAATGTGTCCCGCTGTGTTACACTCTGTGTCCCGCTGTGTCCCCCACTGTGTCCCGCTGTGTCTCCCGCTGTGTCCTGCTGTGTGCCCCGCTGTTTCGCGCTGTGTCCCGGGTGTGTCCCGATGTTTCCCGCTGTGTCCCCCGTTGTGTCTGTCTTTGTCCCTGCTGTGTCCCGCTGTGCCCTCACTGTTTCCCATGCTGTGTCCCGAAGTGTTCCCCGCTGTCTCCCCAGCTGTGTCCCGCTATTTCCCCCGCTGTGTCCCGCAGTGTCCCCGCTGTGCCCTTGCTGTATCCCGCTGTGTCCCACAGTGTCCCCGCTGTGTCCTTGCTGTGTCCCGCTGTGTCCCCGCTGTGTCTAGCTGTGTCCCGCTGTGTCCCGCTGTGTCCCCGCTGTGTCCTGTAATGTCCCCGCTGTGTCCCCGCTGTGTAACCGCTGTGTAACCACTGCTTTGTCCCCTGCTGTGTCCCCCGCTGTGTCATGCTGT
>NW_012289677.1:0-9845 GCF_000151885.1 Dipodomys ordii | reverse complement strand
CCCGCTGTGTCCTGTAGTGT
The DNA here is from genome assembly GCF_000151885.1 of Dipodomys ordii. Taxonomy (NCBI): domain Eukaryota; kingdom Metazoa; phylum Chordata; class Mammalia; order Rodentia; family Heteromyidae; genus Dipodomys; species Dipodomys ordii. Next base: position 9,825 of record NW_012289677.1, on the reverse strand, counting down.
CCCCGCTGTGTAACCGCTGTGTCCCCTGCTTTGTCCCCTGCTGTGTCCCCCGCTGTGTCATGCTGTGTCCCACTGTGTAGTGCTGTTTCCCTTCTGTGTCCCCGTCTGTGTCCCGCTGTGTTTCGCTGTGCACCCCATTGTGCCCCATGTGTCACCCACTGTGTACCCCGCTGTGTCCCTCTGTGTCCCCCGCTGTGTCCCTCTGTGTCCCCAGCTGTGTCCCGCTATGTCCTGCTGTGTCCCGCTCTATCCCCGCTGTGTCCCCTGCTGTGTCACGTTGTGTCCCCGCTGTGTCCCCCGCTGTGTCCCACTGTGTCCCGCTGTGTCCCCGCTGTGTCCCCGCTTTGTCCCGCTGTGTCCCCCGCTTTGTCCTGCTGTGTCCCCACTGTGTCACCCATTGTTTCCCCGCTGTGTCCTGCTTTATCCTCGCTGTGTCCCCCGCTGTGTCGCACTGTGTCCTTCCCTGTGTCTCCCACTGTGTCCCTGCTGTGTCCCCGCTGTGTCCCCACTGTGGAACCGTTGTGTCCCCTGCTTCTTCCCCTGCTGTGTTTCCCGCTGTGTCATGCTGTGTCCCAATGTGTCCCCCGCTGTGTCCCGCTGTGTAGCGCTGTTTCCCTTCTGTGACCCCCGCTGTGTCCCGCTGTGTCCCGCTGTGTCCCCCGCTTTGCCCCATGTGTCCCACACTGTGTCCCTCTTTGTCCCCTGCTGTGTCCCGCTGTGTCCCGCTATATCTCCGCTGTGTCCCCTGCTGTGTCACGTTGTGTCCCCGCTGTGTCCTGCTGTGTCCCCCGCTTTGTCCCGCTGTGTCCCCACTGTGTCACCCGTTGTTTCCCCGCTGTGTCCCGCTTTATACTCACTGTGTCCCCCGCTGTGTCCCACTGTGTCCTTCACTGTGTCTCCCACTGTGTCCCACTCTGTCCCCCGCTGTGTCCCGCTGTGTCCCGCTGTGTCACCTCTGTGTCCGCCGCTGTGTCCCACTGTGTCCCCGTTGTGTCCCACTGTGTCCCGCTGTGTCCCTGCTTTGTCTCCCGCTGTGTCCCGCTGTGTCTCTCGCTGTGTCCTGCTTTGTCCTCCACTGTGTCCCGCTGTGTCCGCTGCTGTGTCCCCTCTGTGTCCCTGCTGTGTCCTGCAGTTTCCCGATGTGTCCCACTGTGTCCTCGCTGTGTCCCTGTTGTGTCCCGCTGAGTATCACGCTGTGTCCCGCTGTGTCCCCACTGTGTCTCGCTGTGTTCCCTGCTGTGTCCCCCGCTGTGTCCTGCTGTGTCCCGCTGTGTCCCGCTGTGACCTGCTGTGTCCAGCTGTGTCCCCACTGTGTCCCCTTTGTGTCCCGATGTGTCCCTCTGTGTCCCCGATGTGTCCCGTTGAGTCCATCTCTGTGGCCTGCTGTGTCTCCCACTGTTTCCGTCTGTGTCCCCTCTGTGTATCGCTGTGTCCCATCTGTCCCCCGCTGTGTTCCGGTGTGTTCCCACTGTCCCCCGGTGTGTCCCTGCTGTCCCTCGCTGTGTCCCGCTGTGTCCCGCTGTGTCCTCACTCTGTCCCCCGCTATGTCCCCACTTTGTCCCCCGCTGTTTCCCCCGCTGTGTCTGTGCTCTTTCCCGCTTTGTCCCCGTGGTATCCCGGCTTTGTCCCGCTGTGTCCCTGTGTGTCCCACGCTGTGTCCTGCTGTGTTCGGATATGTCCCCCACTGTGTTCCCCGCTGTATCCTGCTGTGTCCCCCGCTGTGTCCCCCACTGTGTTCCGCTGTGTCCCCCGCTGTGTCCCTCTGTGTCCCTGCTGTGTCCCGCTGTGTCCCGCTGTGTCCTACGCTAGGTCCCGCTATGTTCTCGCGGTGTCCCCCACTATATCCGGCTGTGGCCCCGCTGTGGCCCCCGCCGTATCCCGTTGTGTTCCCCGCTGTGTCCCGCTGTGTCCCGCAGGGTCCTCGCTGTGTCACCGCTGTGTCCCAGTGTGCCACCTGTGTCCGGCTTTGTCCCGCTGTGTCCCCGCTGTGTCTCCGCTGTGTCCCCCCTATCCGCTGCTGTGTTACGCTGGTTCCCGCTGTGTCCCGCTGTGTCCTCGCTATGTCCCCACTGTGTCCTCGCTGTCCTCCGCTGTGTCCCCGCTGTGTCCCTCTGTGTCCCGCTGTATCCCCCGCTGTTTCCCCCGCTGTCTCCATTTGTGTCCTGCTGTGTCCCCAACGTGTCCCGCTGTGTCCCCCGCTGTGTCCCCCACTGTGTGCCCGCTGTGTCCCCCACTGTATCCAACTGTGTCCCGCTGTGTCCCCGCTCTGTCCACACTGTGTCCCGCTGTGCCACGCTGTGTCCTGCTGTTTCCCCCGCTGTGTCCCGCTGTGTCCCCTGCTGTGTCCCCCTGTGTCCTGCTGTGTCACCTGCTGTGTCCCCGCTGTGTCCTGCTGTGTCCCGCTGTGTCCCGTTGTATCCTGCTGTATCCCCGCTGTGTCCCCGCTGTGCCTCAATGTGTCCCCCGCTGTGTCCCCGCTGTGTCTTGTTCTGTCCCTATGTGTCCCGCTGTGTCCCCGGTTGTGTCCCGCTTTGTCCCCCCCTGTGTCCCCCGCTGTTGCCCTCTTTGTCCCTCCTGTGTCCTCACTGTTTCCCCTGCTGTGTCCCGAAGTCTTCCCCGCTTTCTCCCCAGCTGTGTCCCGCTATGTCCCCTGCTGTGTCCCGCAGTGTCCTCGCTGTGCCCTTGCTGTGTCCCCTGTTGTGTCCCTGCTGTGTCCATCTGTGTACCGCTGTGTTCCGCTGTGTCACCGGTGTGTCCCCGCTGTGTCCCGTAGTGTCCCCGCTGTGTCCCGTGGTGTCCCACTTTGTCCCCCGCTGTGTCCCTTGCTGAGTCCCCACTGTGTCTGTGCTGTTTCCAGCTGTGTCCTCCCTGTGTCCCCCGCTGTGTCCCGATCTGTCCCTGGCTGTGTCCCCCGCTTTGTCCCCGCTGTGTCCCGCTGTGTCCCGCTATGACCCCCGCTGTGTCCCGTTGTGTCCCCAGCTGTGTACCCCACTGTGATCCGCTGTGTCCCCGCTGTATCGACGCTGTGTCCCGCTGGGTCCCTCTGTGTCCTTGCTGTGTCCCCCGCTGTGTCCCGCTGTGTCCCTCGTTGTGTCCCGGCTGTATCCCCTCTGTGTCCCCCGCTGTGTCCCACTGTGTTTCCGCTGTGTTCCGCTTTGTCCCCCTCTGTGTCCCACTGTGTCCCGCTGTGTGTCCAGCTGTGTGTCCCTCTGTGTCCCTGCTGTGTCCCCGCTGTGTCCCGCTGTGACCTGCTGTGTCCGCCGCTGTGTCCCATTGTATCCCCAGCTGGGTACCCTGCTGTGTTCCTCTGGGTCCCCGCTGTATCGCCGCTGTGTACCCCTCTGTCCCGCTGTGTCCTCGCTGTGTTCCCCGCTGTGTCCTGCTGTGTCCCCCACTGTGTCCCACTGTATCCCGCTGTGTCCCTGCTGGGACCCGCTGTGTCCCGCACTGTCCCCGCTGTATCCCCGCTGTGCCCCGCTGTGTCCCCCGCTGTGTCCTGCTGTGTCCCGCTGTGTCCCCCTCTGTGTCCCGCTGAGTCCACTGCTATGTCCCCGCTATGTCCCGCTTTTTCCCCCGCTGTGTCCCGCTGTGTCCTCGCTGTGTCCCACGCTGTGTCCCGCTGTGTCCTCGCTGTGTCCCCCGCTGTGTCCCGCTGTGTCCCCCGCTGTGTCCTGCTGTGTCCCGCTGTGTCCCGCTGTGTCCCTGCTGTGACCCTCAGTGTTCCGGTTTGCCCCACTGTGTCCCGCTGTGTCCTCTCTGTGTCCCACGCTGTGTTCCGCTGGGTCCTCGCTGTGTCCCCCGCTGTGTCCCGTTGTGTCCCCAGCTGTGTGCCCCACTGTGTCCAGCTGTGTCCCCACTGTGTACCGCTCTGTCCCTTATCTGTCCGACTCTGTGTCCCCGCTGTGTCCCGCTGTGTCCTCCCTCTGTCCACCACTGTCTCCTACTTTGTGCCATACTGTGTCCTGCTCTGTCCGGCTGTGTCCTCGCTGTGTCCCGCTGTGTCCTCTCTGTATCCCCTTCCGTGTCCCGCTGTGTCCCCACTGTGTCCCCCGCTGTGTTCCACTGTGTCCCGCTGTGTACCCTGCTGTGTCCCGCTATGTTCTTGCAGTGTCCCCGCTGTGTCCCACTGTGTCCCGTGGTGTCCCGCTTTGTCCCCCGCTGTGTCCCCCGGTGAGTCCCTGCTGTGTCCCTGCTGTGTCCCGCTGTGTCCTCGCTGTGTCCCATGCTGTGTTCCACTGTGTCCTCGCTGTGTCCCCTGCTGTGCCCCGTTGTGTTCCCAGCTGTGTACCCCGCTTTGTCCCGCTGTGTCCCCGCTGTATCGATGCTGTGTCCCACTGTGTCCGGCTGTGTCCTCGCTGTGTCCCCTGCTGTGTCCCGCTGTGTCCCCCGCTGTGTCCCGCTGTGTCTACTGCTATGTCCCTGCTGTGTCCCATTGTGTCCCCCACTATGTCCCGCTGTGTCCCAGCTGTGTCCCACGCTGAGTCCCGCTGTGTCCCAGCTGTGTCCCGCTGTGTTCCACCTGTGTCCCCCGCTGTGTCCCGCTTTGTCCCGCTGTGTCCCCCATTGTGTCCCGCTGTGTCCACTGCTGTGTCCTCGTTGTGTCCTGCAGTTTCCCGAGCTGTGTCCCGCTGTGTCCTCGCTGTGTTCCCCACTGTGTCCCGCTGTGTCCTCCCTGTGTCCCTCTGTGTTCCCCGCTGTGTCCCGCTGTGTCCCACTGTGTCCTGCTGTGACCCGCTGTGTCCCACTGTGTCCCGCTGTGTCCCGCTCTTTCCCTGCTGTGTCCCGCTGTGTCCCTCTGTGTCCCCGCTGTGTGCTCGCTGTGTCCCGCTCTGTACCGCGCTGTGTCCAGCTGTGTCCCCGCTGTGTCCCCCAGTGTCCCCTGTCTGTCCCCCACTGTGTCGCGCTGTGTCCCACTGTGTCCCTTGCTTTGTCTGGCTGTGTCCCTGCAGTGTCCCCGATGTGTCCCACTGTGTCACACTGTGTCCCGTGGTGTCCCGCTTTGTGCCCCGCTGTGTCCCCTGCTGAGTCCCCTCTGTGTCCCCGCTGTATCCCGCTGTGTCCTCGCTTTGTCCCCCGCTGTGTCCCACTGTGTCCCTGCTGTGTCCCCCGCTGTGACCCACTGTGTCCCGCTGTGTACCCTGCTGTGTCCTGCTATGTTCCCGCAGTGTCCCCGCTGTGTCCCGCTATGTCCCCCGCTATGTCCCTCTTTGTCCCCCGCTGTGTCCCGCTGTGTCTACTGCTGTGTCCCTGCTGTGACCAGCTGTGTCCCGCTATGTCCCGCTGTGTACTGCTGTGTCCCCCGCTTATTCCCGCTGTGTCCCAGCTTTGTCCCGCTGTGTCCCACCTGTGTCCTCGCTGTGTCCCCCACTGTGTCTCGCTGTGTCCGCTGCTCTGTCACCCGCTGTGTCCCGCTGTCTCCCCCGCTGTGTCCCGCTGTGTCCACTGCTGTGTCCCCGTTTTGTCCCGCTGTTTCCCGCGCTGTGTCTCGCAGTGTCCTTTCTGTGTCCCCCGTTGTGTCTCGCTGTGTCCCCTGCTGTGTCCCGATGTGTCCCTGCTGTGACCCGCTGTGTCCTGCTGTGTTCCCGCTGTGTCCCCGCTGTGTCCCGCTGTGTACCCCGCTTTGTCCAGCTTTGTCCCCGCTGTGTCTCGTTGTGTCCCATGCTCTGTCCCCCCTGTGTTCTGCTGTGTTCCCCGCTGTGTCCCGCTGTGTCCCCGCAGGGTCACCGCTGTTTCCCGCTGTGTCCCGCTGTGTTCCGTGGTGTCCCGCTTTGTCCCCCGCTGTGTCCCCCACTGAGTCCCGCTGTGTCCCCGCTATGTCCTGCTGTGTCCTCGCTGTGTCCCCCGCTGTCTGCCGCTCTGTTCCCCTCTGTGTCTCACGCTTTGCCCTGCTCTGTCCCACTGTGTCCCGCTGTGTCCCCCACTGTGTCCCTTTGTTTCCCCAGCTGTGTACCCCGCTGTGTCCCGCTGTGTCCCCGCTGTATCGACGCTGTGTCCCGCTGGTCCCGCTGTGTCCTCGCTGTGTTCCCCGTTTTGTCCCGCTGTGTCCCCCGCTGTGTCCCCCGCTGTGTCCCATTGTGTCCCGCTGTTTCCCCCGATGTGTCCCCTGCTCTGTCCCCCGCTGTGTCCCGCTGTGTTCCCCGTTGTGTCCCGCTGTGTCCTTGCTGTGTCCCCCGCTGTGTGCCGCTGTGTCCTCGCTGTGTCCCCGGCTGTGTCCCGCTGTGTCCTGCTTTGTCACGCTCTTTCCCCGCTGTGTCGCCGCTGTGTCCCTCTGTGTACCCCGCTGTGTCCAGCTTTGTCCCCGCTGTATCTCGCTGTGTCCCACGCTCTGTCCCCCACTGTGTCCCGCTGTGTCCTGCTGTGTCCCCCGCTGTGTCCCGCTGTGTCCGTGCAGGGTCACCTCTGTTTCCCGCTGTGTCCAGCTGTGTTCCGTGGTGTCCCCCTTTGTCCCCCGCTGTGTAACCCGCTGAGTCCCCGCTGTGTCACCACTGTGTCCCGCTGTGTCCTCGCTGTGTCCCCCGCTGTCTCCCACTTGTCCCCCGCTGTGTCTCACGCTTTGTCCCCGCTGTGTCCCACTTTGTCCCGCTGTGTACCGCTGTGCCCCCAATGTGTCCCGTTGTGTCCACCGCTGTGTACCACGCTGTGTAACGCTGTGTCCCCGCTGTATCGACGCTGTGTCCCGCTGGGTCCCGCTATGTCCTCGCTGTGTTCCTGCTGTGTCTCCGCTGTGTCCCACTGTGTCCCGCTGTGTACCGCTGTCCCCCAATGTGTCCCGTTGTGTCCACCACTGTGTACCATGCTGTGTAACGCTCTGTCCCCGCTTTATCGACGCTGTGTCGCGCTGGGTCCCGCTGTGTCCTCGCTGTGTTACTGCTGTGTCCCGCTGTGTCCCCCGCTGTGTCCCATATTGTGTCCTCGCTGTGTCCCCCACTGTGTCCTGCTGGGTCCTCGCTGGGTGCCCCGATGTGTCCCACTGTGTACCCCGCTGTGTCCCGCTGTGTCCCGCTCTGTCCTGCTCTGTCCCTGCTGTGGTCCCCTGTGTCCCGCTGTGTCCCCGCTGTGTATCCGCTGTGTGCCCGCTGTATCCCGCTGTGTACTCCGTTGTGTCCAGCTGTGTCACTGCTGTGTCCCACTGTGTCCCCTCTGTGTCTCCGCTGTCCACCGCTGTGCCCCCAGCTTTGTCCCGCTGTGTCCCCACAGTGTCCCTGCTGTGTCCCGCTGTGTCACACTGTGTTCCATGGTGTCCCACTTCGTCCCCCACTGTGTCCCCCGCTGAGTCCCCTCTGTGTCACCTCTGTGTCCCGCAGTGTCCCCGCGGTGTCCCGCTGTGTACTGCTGTGTCCCCCGCTGAGTTCCACTGTGTCCCTGCTGTGTCCCAATGTGTCCTTGCTGTGTCTCGCTCTGTCCCGCTCTGTCCCCGCTGTGTCCCGCTGTGTCCCCACTGTGTGCCCGCTGTGTCCCGTTGTGTACCCCGCTGTGTCCAGCTCTGTCCTGCTGTGTCCCGCTGTGTCCCCTCTCTGTCCCTGCTGTCCCCCACTGTGTCCCCCGCTGTGTCCCGCTGTGTCCGGCTGAGTCCCACGCTTTGTCCCGCTGTGTCCCGCTGTGTTCCGTGTTGTCCCGCTTTGTCCCCCGCTGTGTCCCCCGCTGAGTCCCCGCTGTGTCCCGCTGTGTCCTCGCTGTGTTCCCCTCTGTCTCCCGCTCTGTCCCCCGCTGTGTCTCACGCTTTGTCCCGTCTGTGTCCCACTGTGTTACGCTGTGTCCCGCTGTGTCCCCCACTGTGTCCCTTTGTGTCCCCAGCTGTATAAACCGCTGTGTAACGTTGTGTCCCCGTTGTATCGACACTGTGTCCCGTTGGGTCCCGCTGTGTCCTCGCTGTGTTCCCCGTTGTGTCCCGCTGTGTATACCCCACTGTGTCCAGCTTTGTCCCTGCTGTGTCTCGCTGTGTCCCACGCTCTGTCCCCCACTGTGTTCCGCTATGTCCCCCGCTGTGTCCCGTTGTGTTCCCAGCTGTGTCCCGCTGTGTCCCCGCAGGGTCACCGCTGTTTCCCGCTGTGTCCCGCTGTGTTCCGTGGTGTCCCGCTTTGTCCCCCGCTGTGTCCCCTGGTGAGTCGCCGCTGTGTTGCCACCGTGTCTCCCGCTGTGTCCCCCGCTGTGTCCTGCTGTGACCCCGCTGTGTCCCGTTGTGTCCCGCTGTGTCCCCCGCTGTGTCCCTGCTGTGTCCCCGCTCTTTCACGCTGTGTCCCGCTGTGTCCCGCTGTGACCCTGCTCAGTCCCCCTCTGTCCCCGCTTTGGCCCGCTCTGTCGTCGCTCTGTCCCCTGCTGTGTCCCGATGTGTACCCGGCTGTGTCCCGCTGTGTCCCGCTGTGTCCTGCTGGGTCCCCCGCTGGGTCCCGCTGGGTCCCCTCTCTGTCCCCTGCTGTCCCCTGCTGTTTTCCCCTGCTGTGTCCCGCTGTGTCCCACTGTGTCCCCCGGTGTGTCCCTTGTCTCCGTAGTGTCCCCGCTGTGTCCAGCTGTGTCACACTGTGTAACATGGTGTCCAGCTTTGTCACCCGCTGTGTCCCCTGCTAAGTCAGGCTGTGTCCCCACTGTGTACCAATGTGTCCTCGCTGTGTCCCACGCTGTGGCCCGCAGTGTCTCCCCTGTGTCCCCCGCTGTGTCCCGCTGTGTCCCCCGCTGTGTACCCCACTGTGTCTCGCTGTGTCCCCCGCTGTGTCCTGCTGTGTCCCCGCTGTGTCCCACTGTGTCCTCGCTGTGTCCCCCTCTTTCTTCCCTTTGTCTCTTGTTGTGTCCCGCTGTGTCCCGTGGTGTCCCGCTTTGTCCCCCACTATATCCCCCGGTGAGTCCCCGCTGTGTCCCCGCTCTGTCCCGCTGTGTCCTCCCTGTGTCCCCCGCTGTGTCCCGCTGTGTGCCCTGCTGTGTACTGCTGTGTCTACTGCTGTGTTCCTGCTGTGTCCCGCTGTGTACCGCTGTGTTCCCCGGTGAGTCCACGCTGTGTCCCGCTGTGTCCCCCACTGGGTCCCGCTGTGTCTACTGCTGTGTCCCAGCTGTGTCCCGCTGTGTCCCGCTGTGTCCTCGCTGTGTCCGCCGTTCTGTCCCGCTGTTTCCACTGCTGTGTCCCCTCTGTGTCCTCGCTGTATCCCCCGCTGTGTCCCGCTGTGTCCTTGCTGTGTCCCCCGCTGTGTGCCTCTGTGTCCTCGCTGTGTCCCCGGGTGTGTCCCGCTATGTCTCCGCTGCATCAACGCTGTGGCCCGCTGGGTCCCGTTGTGTCCTTGCTGTGTTCCCCCCTGTGTCCCGCTGTGTACCCCTCTGTGTCCCCTACTGTGTCCCGCTTTGTCCCCCACCGTGTAACGTTGTGTCCTGCTGTGTCCGGCTGTTTACTGCTGTGTCCCCCGCTGAGTCCCGCTGTGTCCCAATGTGTCCCAATGTGTCCTCGCTGTGTCCCCCGCTGTGTCCCGCTGTGTCCCCACTGTGTTCCCCGTGTGTCCCGCTGTGTCCCGATGTGTCCCCCACTGTGTGCTGCGCTGTGTTCCGCTGTGTCCCCCGCTGTCCCCCGCTCTGTCCTGCTGTGTCCCCGCTGTGTCCCCCGTTGTGTCCCGCTGTGTCCCGCTGTGTCCCGCTCATGTGTCCCGCTGTGTCCTGCTGTGTCCCCGCTGTGTGCTCGCTGTGTCCCGCTGTGTATCCCGCAGTGTCCAGCTGTGTACCGCTGTGTCCCCTGTTTGTCCGCCTCTGTGTCCACGCTGTGTCCCGCTGTGTCCTCGCTCTGTCCACTGCTGTCTCCTACTTTGTGCCATGCTGTGTCCTGCTGTGTCCCGCTGTGTCCTCTCTGTA
>NW_012289676.1:0-15665 GCF_000151885.1 Dipodomys ordii | reverse complement strand
TTCTCAGAGACACTAAGGGGGACAGCAGGGGACAGAGAGGGGACACAGCGGGACACTGCAGGAACACAGCTGGACACAGCGGGGTACACAGCGGGACACAAGGGGCACAAAGTGGGGACACAGCAGGGGACAAAGCGGGACACAGCGGGTCACAGCAGGGGACACAGCGGGACACAGCGGGGGACACAGAGGGGTACACAGCGGGACACAGCCGGGAACACAGCGTGGACACAGCAGGACACAGCGGGACACAGCGGTACACAGTGGGACACTGCGGGGGACACAGTAGGACGCAGCGGGGACACAGCAAGACACAGCGGGACACAGCGGGGGACACAGCGGTACACAGCTTGGGACACAGCGAGGACAAAGCGGGACAAAGCGGGACACAGCGGGGACACAGCAGGGACACAGCAGGGACACAGCGGGGGACACAGCGGGGGACACAGCGGGACACAACGGGGAACACATCGAGGACACAGCGAGACCCAGCAGGACACAGCGTCGATACAGAGGGGACACAGCGGGACACAGCGGGGTACACAGCTGAGGACACAACGGGACACAGCGGTGGACACAGCGAGGACACAGCGGGACACAGCGGGGACACTGTGGAAACATAGCGGGACACAGCGGGTACAGAGCGGGACACAGCGGGGTCACAGAGTGGTACACAGCGGGACACATCGGGAAACAAAGCGAGGTCACAGCGGGGGACAAGGCGGGACAACACGGAACACAGTGTGACACAGCGGGACACAGCGGGACACAGCGGGGGACACAGCGGGGAACAGCAGAGGACAGAGAGGGGACACAGCGGGACACAGCGGGTACACAGCTGGACACAGCGGGGTACACAGAGGGACACAGCGGGCACACAGCGGGGACACAGCGGGACACAAGGGGACACAGCGGGGACACAGTGGGACACAGCGGGACAAAGGGGCAGACACAGAGGGACACAGCAGGCACACAGCGGGGACACAGCGGGACACAGCGGGACACAGCGGGGACACAGCGGGACACAGCCGGACACAGCGGGACACAGCAGGGGACACAGCGGGACACAGTTGGGGACCCAGTGAGGACACAGTGGGACATAGCAGGGGACACAGCAAGGACACAGCAGGGGACACAGCGGGGGACACAGCGGGACACAGCGGGAAACACAGCCAGGACACAGCGGGACACAGCGTCGATACAGCGGGGACACAGCGTTACACAGCGTGGTACACAGCTTTGGACACAACGGGACACAGTGGGGGCACAGCCGGACACAGAGAGGGGACACAGCGGGACACAGCAGGGACAAAGCGTGAGACACAGCGGGGGACAGGGAGGGAGAAAGCAGGGGACACAGCGAGGACACAGCGAGACACAGCGGTGACACAACGGGGACTCAGCGGGGGACACAGCGGGACACAGCGGGGGACCCAGTGGGACACAGCGGGGGAGGGGGACACTGCGGGACACAGTGTGGGACAGAGCATGGGACACAGCGAGACACAGCGGGTACAAAGCTGGACACAGCGGGGTACACAGAGGGACACAGCAGGGACACAGCGGGGAAACAGCGAGGACACAACGGCACACAGCGGGGGACACAGCAAGGACAGAGCGGGACACAGCGGGGGACACAGCGGGGACACAGCGGGACACAGCGTGGGACACAGGAAGGACACAGAGGTACACAGCGGGGGACTGAGCGAGGACACATTGGGACACAGCGGGACTCAGCGGGGGACACAGCAGTACACAGCGGGACACAGCGGGACACAGAGGGGTACACAGCGGGACACAGCCGGAAACACAGCGCGGACACAGCGGGACACACCGGGACACAGCGTCAATACTGCGGGGACAGAGAGGGTCACAGCAGGGACACAGCGGGACACAGCTGGACACAGCAGGACACAGCTTAGGACCCAGCAAGGACACAGCGGGACACAGCGGGGGACACAGCGAGGACACAGCAGGGGACACAGAGGGACACAGCGGGGAACACAGCGAGGACACAGCGGGACACAGCGGGACACAGCGTCGATACAGAGGGGACTCAGCGGAGGACACAGCGGGGGAAACAGCGGGGGACAAAGTGGTACACCACGGGACACAGTGTGACACAGCAGGACACAGCGGGGACACTGCGGAGACACAGCAGGACAAAGCGGGGGACATAGCGGGACACAGTGGCACACAGCGGGGGACACAGCGGGGGACAGCGGAGACAGAGATGGGCCACAGCGGGACACAGCGGTGACATAGCTGGACACAGCGGGGTACACAGCAGGACACAGCGGGCACACCGGGGACACAGCGGGACACAGCGGGACACAGTGGGGACACAGTGGGACACAGCGGGACAAAGCGGGGGACACAGCGGGACACAGCTGGGGACACAGCAAGGACACAGCGGGATACAGCGGGGGACACAGTGAGGACACAGCGGGACACAGCCGGGGAAAAAGCGGGACACAGCGGGGACACAGCAGTGGACACAGCGAGACAAAGCGGGGGACACAGCCGGACACAGCGGGGGAAACAGTGGGGGACACAGTGGGACACAGTGGGACACAGCGGGGAACACATGGGGAACACAGCGGGGGAAACAGTGGGGGACACAGTGGGACACAGTGGGACACAGCGGGGAACACATAGGTTACAGAGCGGGACACAGCAGGGACACAGCAGGACTCAGCGGGGGACACAGCGGGGACACAGCAGGACTCAGCGGGGGACACAGCAGTATACAGCAGGACACAGAGGGGACACAGCAGGGACACAGCGGGGGACACAGCGGGACACAGCGGGACACAGCGGGGAACACAGCGGGGGACACAGCGGGACACAGCGGGACACAGCGGGGGACACAGGGAGGACACAGCGGGACACAGCGGGGGACAGAGCCAGGACACATTGGGACACAGCGGGATTCAGCGGGGGACACAGCAGTACACAGTGGGACAAAGCAGGACACAGCGGGGACACAGCAGAGACACAGCAGGGGACAGAGCGGGACACAGCGGGGGACACAGGGATGACAGAGCAGGACCCAGCGGGATCCAGCGTGGATAGAGCATGGACCCAGATGGACACAGCGGGACACAGCGGGGACACAGCAGTAGACACAGCGGGACACAGTGCCGGACACAGCGGGACACAGCGGGGGACAAAGGGAGGACCCAGCGGGACCCAGCGGGACCCAGCGTCGATACAGCAGGGACACAGCGGGACACAGTGGGGTACACAGCTGGGGACACAGCGAGGACACAGAGGGACACAGCGGGACACAGCGGGGACAGTGCGGGAACATAGCAGCACACAGCGGGGTACACAGCGGGACACAGCGGGACACAGCTGGGGACACAGCGGGGACACAGCGGGACACAGCGGAACACAGCGGGAGTCAAAGCGGGAGACAGCGGGGGACACAGCGAGGACACAGGGGGACACAGCGGCGACACAGCGGGGACTCAGCGGGGCACACAGCGTGGGACAAAGTGGGACACCACGGGACACAGTGTGACACAGCGGGACACAGCGGAAACACTGCGGGACACAGCAGGACAAAGCGGGGGACACAGCGGGACACAGCGGGACACAGCGGGGGACACAGCGGGGGACAGCGGAGACAGAGAGTGGCCACAGCGAGACAAAGCGGTGACACAGCTGGACACAGTGGGGTACACAGCGGGACACAGCGGGACACAGCGGGGGACACAGGGAGGACACAGCGGGGGACAGAGCGAGTACACATTGGGACACAGCGGGATTCAGCGGGGGACACAGCAGTACACAGCGGGACAAAGCGGGACACAGCGGGGACACAGCGGGGACACAGCAGAGACACAGCGGGGGACACAGCGGGACACAGCGGGGGCACAGGGATGACAGAGCAGGACCCAGCGGGACCCAGCGTGGATACAGCAGAAACCCAGTTGGACACAGCGAGGACACAGCGGGACACAGCGGGGACACAGCGGGACACAGCGGGGGACACAGCGGAACACAGCGTGGGACACAGCGATGACACAGCAGGACACAGCGGGACACAGCGGCGACACAGCAGGGACACAGCAGGGACACAGCAGGGACACAGCGGGGACACAGTGGGGGCACAGCGGGACACAGCGGGACACAGTGGGACACAGCGGGGACAAAGCGTGAGACACAGCGGGGGACAGAAAGGGAGATAGCAGGTGACTCAGCGAGGAAACAGCGGGACACAGCGGTGACACAGCGGGGACTCAGCGGGGGACACAGTGGGACACAGCGGGGGATACAGCAGGACACAGCGGGGGACACTGCGGGACACAGCGGGGACACTGCGGGACACAGTGTGGGACAGAGCGTGGGACACAGCGAGACACAGCGGGGACAAACTGGGACACCACGGGACACAGTGGGACACAGCGGGACACAGCGGGGACAGTGCGGGAAAATAGCGGGACACAGCGGGTTACACAGCGGGACACAGCAGGACACAGCGGGACACAGCGGGACACAGCGTCGATACAGCCGGGACACAGCGTTACACTGCAGGGTACACAGTTGGGGACACAGAGGGTCACAGTGGGGCAGACAGCGGGACCCAGTGGGACACAGCGTCGATACCACGGGCACACAGAGGGACACAGCGGGGTACACAGCTGGGGACACATTGGGACACAGCAGGCGACACAGCGAGGACACAGCGGAACACAGCGGGACACAGCTTGGGACACAGCGGGGACACAGCGGGACACAGCGGGGGACAGAAAGAGGACACAGCGGGATAGAGCGGGACACAGCGTGGGACAAAGTGGGAGACAGCGGGGGACACAGCGGGACACAGCGGGGGACAGAGCGAGGACACAGCGGGATAGAGCGGGACACAGCGAGGACCTAGCGGAACACAGCGTGGTGCACAGTGGCGGACACAGTGGGACACAGCGGGACACAGCGGGGGACACAGGGAGGACACAGCGGGACCCAGCGGAACCCAGCGTCGATACAGCGGGGACACAGCGGGACACAGCGAGGTACACAACGGGACACAACGGGACACAGCGGGGAACACATGGAGGACATAGCGGGACCCAGCGGGACCCAGCGTCGTTACAGCGGGGACACAGCGGGACACAGCAGGGTGCATAGCTGGGGACACAACGGGACACTGCGGGGGACACAGAGAGTACCCAGCGGGACACAGCGGTACACAGCGGGGACACTGCGGGAACATAGTGGGACACAGCGGGGTACACAGTGGGACACAGCGGGACACAGCTAGGGACACAGCGGGGACAAAGCGGCAGACAGCGGGGGACACAGCGAGGACACAGCGGGACACAGCGGCGACACAGAGGGGACTCAGCGGGACAAAGCGGGGGACACAGCGGGACACAGCGGGACACAGCGGGGGACACAGCGGGGGACAGCGGAGACAGAGAGGGGCCAAAGCAAGACACAGCGGTGACACAGCTGGACACAACGGAGTACACAGCAGGACACAGCCGGGCACACAGCGGGGACACAGCGGGACACAGCAGGGACCGAGCGAGACATAGCGGGACACAGCCGAACACAGCAGGGGGCACAGCGGGACACAGCGGGGGACCCAGCGAGGACACAGCGGGACACAGCGGGTGACACAGCTGGGGACACAGCGGGACACAGCGGGGAACACAGCAAGGACACAGCGGGACACAGCAGGACACAGCGTCCATACAGCGGGGACACAGTTTTACACAGCATGGTACCCAGCTGTGGACACAACGGGACAGAGTGGGGGCACAGCGAGACACAGCGGGACACAGCGAGGACACAGCGGGACACATTGGTGACACAGCGGGGGACACAGCAGGACACAGCAGCGGACACAGCGGGGGACCCAGCGAGGACACAGCGCGACACAGCGGGGGACACAGCGGGGACACAGCGGGACAAAGAGGGGGACACAGCGAGGACACAGCGGGACACAGCGGGGTACACAGCGAGGACACAGCGGGACACAGCGGGGGACACAGCGGGACACAGCGGAGGACCCAGCGAGGACACAGCGGGACACAGCGGCGGACACAGCGAGGACAGAGCGGGGGACACAGCGGGGGACACTGCGGGACACAGTGGGGAACACAGCGAGGACACAGCGGGACCCAGTGGGACACAGTGTCGATACAGCGGGGATACAGCGTTACACAGCGTGGTACACATCTGTGGACACAACGGGACACAGTGGGGGGCACAGCAGGACACAGTGGGACACAGTGGAGGACAAATCGTGAGACGTAGCGGGGGGACAGAGCGGGAGACAGCGGGGGACACAGGGGAGGACACAGCAGGACACAGCGGGACACAGCAGGGACAGATCGGGACACAGCGGGACACAGCGAGGGACACAGCGGGACACAGTGGGGGACCCAGCGAGGACACAGCGGGACACAGCGGGGAACACAGCGAGGACACAGCGGAGGACACAGCGGGGGACACTGCGGGACACAGCCGTGAACACAGCGAGGACCCAGCGGGACCCAGCGGGACACAGCGTTGATACTGCGGGGACACAGCGTTACACAGCATGGTACACAGCTGTGGACACAACGGGACACAGTGGGGGCACAGCGGGACACAGCAGAACACAGTGGGACACAGCGGGGACAAAGCGTGAGACACAGTGGGGGACAGAGCAGGAGACAGCGGGGGACACAGCGAGGACACAGCGGGACACAGCGGGGGAAACAGCGGGACACAGCGGTGGACACAGGGGGAGAGAGCGGGAGACACAGCGGGACACAGCGGTGGAAACAGCGGGACACAGCGGTAGACCCAGCGAGGACCCAGCGGGACCCAGCGGGACACAGCGTCGATACAGCAGGGATACAGCCTTACACAACGTGGTACACATCTGTGGACACAACGGGACACAGTGGGGGCACATCGGGTCACAGCAGGACACAGTGGGACACAGCGAGGACAAATCGTGAGACACAGCGGGGGACAGAGCGGGAGACAGTGGGGGACACAGCGAGGACACAGCAGGACACAGCGGGGGAAACAGCGGGACACAGCGGTGGACACAAGGGGAGAGAGCGGGGGACACAGCGGGACACAGCGGTGGAAACAGCGGGACACAGCAGTGGACCCAGCGAGGACCCAGCAGTACCCAGCGGGACACAGCGTCGATACAGCTGGGATACAGCCTTACACAGCATGGTACACATCTGTGGACACAACGGGACACAGTGGGGGCATAGCGGGACAGAGCGGGACACAGTGGGACACAGCGAGGACAAATCGTGAGACACAGCGGGGGACAGAGAGGGAGACAGTGGGGGACACAGCGAGGACACAGCAGGACACAGCGGGACACAGCAGGGACAGAGCGGGACACAGCGGGACACAGCGGGGGACATAGCGGGACACAGCGGGGGACACTGAGGGACACAGCGGGACACAGCATCGATACTGCGGGGATACAGCGTTACACAGCGTGGTACTCAGCTGTGGACACAACGGGACACAGTGGGGGCACAGCGGGACACAGCGGAACACAGTGGGACACATCGGGGACAAAGCGTGAGACACAGCGGGGGACAGAGCTGGAGACAGCGGGGGACACAGCGAGGACACAGCGGTACACAGCGGGGGAAACAGGGGGACACAGCGGTCGACACAGGGGGAGGGAGCGGGGGACACAGCGGGACACAGCGGGGGAAACAGCGGGACACAGCGGTGGACCCAGCGAGGACCCAGCGGGACCCAGCGGGACACAGTGTCGATACAGCTGGGATACAGCTTACACAGCATGGTACACATCTGTGGACACAACGGGACACAGTGGGGGCACAGCGGGACAAAGCAGGACACAGTGGGACACAGCGAGGACAAATCATGATACGAAGCGGGGGACAGAGCGGGAGACAGCGGGTGACAAAGCGAGGACACAGCAGGACACAGCGGGACACAGCAGGGAACACGGCGAGGACACAGCGGGACCCAGCGGGACTCAGCGTTGATACAGCGGGGATACAGCGTTACACAGTGTGGTACAAATCTGTGGACACAAGGGGACACAGTGGGGGCACAGCGGGACAGAGCGGGACACGGTGGGACACAGCGAGGACAAATCGTGAGACACAGCGGGGGACAGAGCGGGAGACAGCGGGGGACACAGCGAGGACACAGCAGTACACAGCGGGACACAGCAGGGACAGAGCGGGACAGAGCAGGACACAGCGGGACACAGCGGGGGACACAGCGGGACACAGAGGAGGACCCAGCGAGGACACAGCGGGACACAGTGGGGACACAGCGAGGAAACAGCGGGGGACACAGCGGGGGACACTGCGGGACACAGCGGGGAACACAGCGAGAACACAGCGGGACCCAGCGGGACACAGCGTCGATACAGCGGGGATACAGCGTTACACAGTGTGGTTCACATCTGTGGACACAACGGGACACAGTGGGGGCAGAGCGGGACACAGTGGGCCACAGCGAGGACAAATTGTGAGACGTAGAGGGGGACAGAGCGGGAGACAGCGGGGGACACAGCGAGGACACAGCGGGACACAGCGGGACACAACAGGGACAGAGCGGGACACAGCGGGACACAGCGGGGGACACAGTGGGACCCAGCGGGGGACCCAGCGAGGACACAGCGGGACACACCGGGGAACACAGCGAGGACACAGCGGGGGACACAGCGGGGGACACTGCAGGACACAGCCGTGAACACAGCGAGGACACAGCGGGACCCAGCGGGACACAGCGTCGATACTGCGGGGACACAGCGTTACACAGCGTGGTACACAGCTGTGGACACAACGGGACACAGTGGGGGCACAGCGGGACACAGCGGGGACAAAGCGTGAGACACAGCGGGGGACAGAGCGGGAGACAGCGGGGGACACAGCGAGGACACAGCAGGACACAGCGGGGGAAACATGCGGGACACAGCGGTGGACACAGGGGGAGAGAGCGGGGGACACAGCGGGACACAGCAGTGGAAACAGCGGGACACAGCGGTGGACCCACCGAGGACCCAGCGGGACACAGCGGGACACAGCGTCGATACAGCTGGGATACAGCCTTACACAGCGTGGTACACATCTGTGGACACAACGGGACACAGTGGGGGCACAGCGGGACAGAGCGGGACACAGTGGGACACAGCGAGGACAAATCGTGAGACACAGTGGGGGACAGAGCGGGAGACAGCGGGGGACATAGCGAGGACACATCAGGACACAGCGGGACACAGCAGGGACAGAGCGGGACAGAGCGGGACACAGCGGGACACAGCGGGGGACACAGCGGGACACAGCAGAGGACCCAGCGAGGACACAGCGGGACACAGTGTGGGACACAGCGAGGACACAGCGGGGGACATAGCGGGGCACACTGCGGGACACAGCGGGGAACACAGCGAGGACACAGCGGGACCCAGCGGGACACAGCGTCGATACAGCGGGGATACAGCATTACACAGCGTGGTTCACATCTGTGGACACAGCGGGACACAGTGGGGCCAGAGCGGGACACAGTGGGACACAGCGAGGACAAATCGTGAGACGTAGCGGGGGACAGAGCGGGAGACAGCGGGGGACACAGCGAGGACACAGCAGGACACAGCGGGACACAACAGGGACAGAGCGGGACACAGCGGGACACAGCGGGGGACACAGCGGGACACATCGGGGGACCCAGCGAGGACACAGCGGGACACAGCGGGGAACACAGCGAGGACACATTGGGGGACACAGCGGGGGACACTGAGGGACACAGCGGGACACAGCGTCGAAACAGGGGGGATACAGCGTTACACAGCGTGGTACACAGCTGTGGACACAACGGGACACAGTGGGGGCACAGCGGGACACAGCGGAACACAGTGGGACACAGCGGGGACAAAGCGTGAGACAGCGGGGGACAGAGCGGGAGACAGCAGGGGACACAGCGAGGACACAGCGGGACAGAGCGGGGGAAACAGCGGGACACAGCGGTGGACACAGGGGGAGTGAGTGGGGGACACAGCGGGACACAGCGGTGGAAACAGCGGGACACAGCGGTGGACCCAGCGAGGACCCAGCGGGACCCAGCGGGACACAGTGTCGATACAGCTGGGATACAGCCTTACACAGCGTGGTACACATCTGTGGACACAACGGGACACAGTGGGGGCACAGCGAGGACAAATCGTGAGACGAAGTGGGGGACAGAGCAGGAGACAGCAGGGGACACAGCGAGGACAAAGCAGGACACAGCAGGACACAGCGGGACACAGCAGGGAACACGGCGAGGACACAGTGGGACCCAGCGGGACCCAGCGTCGATACAGCGGGGATACAGCATTACACAGTGTGGTACAAATCTGTGGACACAAGGGGACACAGTGGGGCCACAGCGGGACACAGTGGGACACAGCGAGGACAAATCGTGAGACGATGCGGGGGACAGAGCGGGAGACAGCAGGGGACACAGCGAGGACACAGCAGGACACAGCGGGACACAGCAGGGAACACGGCGAGGACACAGCAGGACCCAGCGGGAACCAGCGTCGATACAGCGGGGATACAGCGTTACACAGTGTGGTACAAATCTGTGGATACAAGGGGACACAGTGGGGGCACAGCGGGACAGAGCGGGACACAGTGGGACACAGCGAGGACAAATCGTGAGACACAGCGGGGGACAGAGCGGGAGACAGTGGGGGACACACCGAGGACACAGCAGTACACAGCGGGACACAGCAGGGACAGAGCGGGACAGAGCGGGACACAGCGGGACACAGCGGGGGACACAGCGGGACACAGCGGGGGACAGCGGGGGACACAGCAGGACACAGTGGGCTACCCAGTGAGGACACAGCGGGACACAACAGGGGACACAGCGAGGACACAGCGGGGGACACAGCGGGGGACACAGCGGGACACAGTGGGGAACACAGCGAGGACACAGCGGGACACAACGGGACACAGCGTCGATACAGAGGGGAGGCAGCTTTACATAGCGTGGTACACACTGTGGACACAACGGGACACGGTGGGGGCACAGCGGGACACAGCGGGACACAGTGGAACACGGCGGGGAGACAGCAGGGACACAGTGGAGGACACAGCGGTACACAGCGGGTCACAGCGGGGAACACAGCGGGACACAGCAGGGGACACAGCCAGGACATAGCGGGTCACAGCGGGACACAGCGTGGGACAAAGCAGGAGACAGCGAGGGACAAAGAGAGTACCCAGCTGGACACAGCGGGGTACACAGCGGGACACAGCGGGGGACACAGCGGTACACAGCTTGGGACACAGCGAGGACAAAGCGGGACACAGCGGGACACAGCGGGGACACAGCAGGGACACAACAGGGACAGAGCGAGGGACACAGCGGGGACACAGCGGGACACAGCGGGAACACATCGAGGACACAGCGGGACCCAGCAGGACACAGCGTCGATACAGAGGGGACACAGTGGGACACAGCGGGGTACACAGCTGAGGACAAAATGGGACACAGCGGTGGACACAGCGAGGACACAGCGTGACACAGCGGGGACACTGCGGGAACATAGCGGGACACAGCGGGTACAGAGCGGGACACAGCGGGGTCACAGAGTGGTAAACAGCGGGACACATCGGGAAACAAAGCGAGGTCACAGCGGGGGACAAAGCGGGACAACACGGAACACAGTGTGACACAGCGGGACACAGCGGGACACAGCGGGGGACACAGCGGGGAACAGCAGAGGACAGAGAGGGGACACAGCGGGACACAGCGTGTACACAGCTGGACACAGCGGGGTACACAGAGGGACACAGCGGGCACACAGCGGGGACACAGCGGGACACAACGGGACACAGCGGGGACACAGTGGGACACAGCGGGACAAAGCGGCAGACACAGCGGGACACAGCAGGCACACAGCGAGGACACAGCGGGACACAGCGGGACACAGTGGGGACACAGCGGGACACAGCCGGACACAGCGGGACACAGCAGGGGACACAGCGGGACACAGTTGGGGACCCAGTGAGGACACAGCGGGACACAGCAGGGGACACAGCGAGGACACAGCGGGGGACACAGCGGGGGACACAGCGGGACACAGCGGGAAACACAGCGAGGACACAGCGGGACACAGCGTCGATACGGCGGGGACACAGCGTTACACAGCGTGGTACACAGCTTTGGACACAACGGGACACAGTGGGGGCACAGCCGGACACAGCGGGACACAGTGGGACACAGCAGGGCAAAGCGTGAGACACAGCGGGGGACAGAGAGGGAGAAAGCAGGGGACAAAGCGAGGACACAGCGGGACACAGCGGTGACACAACGGGGACTCAGCGGGGGACACAGCGGGACACAGCGGGGGACACATGGGGAATACAGCGGGACACAGCAGGAACACAGCTGGACTCAGCGGGGGACACAGCAGTATACAGCAGGACACAGCGGGGACACAGCAGGGACACAGCGGGGGACACAGCGGGACACAGCGGGGAACACAGCGGGACACAGAGGGGGACACAGAGGGGTACACAGCGGGACACAGCTGGGAACACAGCGGGTCTCAGCGGGACACAGCGGGAACACAGCTGGACACAGCGGGGTACACAGTGGGACACAGGGGGCACACAGTGGGGACACAGCGGGGGACACAGCGGGACACAGCGGGACACAGCGGGGACACAGCGGGGGACACAGCGGGGGACAGCAGAGGACAGAGAGGGGACACAGCGGCGACACAGAGGGGATGCAGCTGGGGACACAGCGTGGGACAAAATGGGACACCACGGGACACAGTGTTACACAGCGGGACACAGCGGGGCCACTGCGGGACACAGCAAAATAAAGCGGGGGACACAGCGGGACACAGCGGGACACAGCTGTGGACACAGCGGGACATAGCGGGGGCCACAGCGGGGGACACAGTGGGACACAGCGGGGGACACAGGAAGGACACAGCGGTACACAGCGGGGGACAGAGCGAGGACACATTGGGACACAGCGGGGACACAGCGGGACTCAGCGGGGGACACAGCATTACACAGCAGGACACAGCGGGACACAGCGGGGACACAGCAGGGACACAGCGGGGGACACAGCGGGAAACAGCGGGGGACACAGAGGGGTACACAGCGGGGAAAACAGTGAGGCCAAAGAAGAACACAGCGTGGGACAGAGCGAGGACACAGCGGGACACAGCGGGACACAGCGGCGACAAAACAGTAGACACAGCGGGACACAGTGGCGGACATAGCGGGACACAGTGGGGGACACAGGGAGGACACAGCGGGACCCAGCGGGACCCAGCGTCGCTACAGCGGGGACACAGTGGACACAGTGAGGTACACAGCTGGGGACACAACGGGACACAGCAGGGAACATAGGGAGGACATAGCGGGACCCAGCAGGACCCAGCGTCGTTACAGCGGAGACACAGCGGGACACAGCGGGGTGCACAGCTGGGGACACAACGGGACACTGCGGGGGACACAGCGAGGACAAAGCGGGACAGAGCGGTACACAGCGGGGACACTGCGGGAACATATTGGGACACAGCGGGGTAGCGGGACAAGGAGGGACAGTGTGGGACAGAGAGTGGGACACAGCGAGACACAGCGGGGACAAAACTGGACACAGCGGGGTACACAGAGGGACACAGCAGGGACACAGCGGGGAAACATCGTGACACAAAAGGACACAGCGGGACACAGCGGGGGACACAGCGTGTACACAGCGGCACACAGTGGGGAAACAGCAAGGACAGAGCGGGACACAGCGGGGGACACAGCAGGACATAGCAGGGGACAAAGCGGGGGACACAGCGGGACACAGCGGTACACAGCGGGGACACTGCGGGAACATAGTGGGACACAGCGAGGAAACAGCGGGACACAGCGGCAACACAGAGGGGACTCAGCGGGACAAAGCGGGGGTAACAGCGGGACACAGCGGGACACAGCGGGGGACACAGCGGGGGACAGCGGAGACAGAGAGGGGACAAAGCGAGACACAGCGGTGACACAGCTGGACACAACAGAGTACACAGCGGGACACAGCGGGCACACAGAGGGGACACAGCGGGACAGAGCGGGACACAGCAGGGACCGAGCGGGACATAGCGGGACACAGCGGAACACAGCGGGGGACACAGCGGGACACAGCGGGGGACCCAGCGAGGACACAGCGGGACACAGCGGGGGACACAGCTGGGGACACAGCGGGACACAGCGGGGAACACAGCGAGGACACAGCGCGACCCAGCAGGACACAGCATCGATACACCGGGGACACAGTGTTACACAGCGTGGTACCCAGCTGTGGACACAACGGGACAGAGTGGGGGCACAGCGAGACACTGCGGGACACAGCAGGGGACACAGCGGGACACAGCGCGACACAGCGGGGAACAGAGAGGGAGACAGCGGGGGACACAGCGAGGACAAATTGGGACACAGCGGTGACACAGCGGGGACTCAGTGGGGGACGCAACGGGGGACAAAGAGGGACACCACGGAACACAGCGGGACACAGCGGGAAACAGCAGTGACCCTGCGGGGACACGGTGGGACACAGCGGGGGACACAGCGCGACACAGCGGGGGACAGAGCGAGGACACATTGGGACACATTGGGACACAGCGGGACTCAGCGGGGGACACAGCTGTACACAGTGGGACAAAGCGGGACACAGCGGGGACACAGCAGAGACACAGCCGGGGACACAGCGGGACACAGCGGGGGAAACAGGGATGACACAGCGGGACCCAGCGGGAACTAGCATCGATACAGCCGGGACACAGAGGGACACAGTGGGGTACACAGCTGGGGACACAGGGAGGACACAGCAGGACACAGCGGGACACAGCTGGGGACACAGCGGGGACACAGCGGGACACAGCGGAACACAGCGGGAGACAAAGCCGGAGACAGCGGGGGACACAGCGAGGACACAGGGGGACACAGCGGCGACACAGAGGGGACTCAGCGGGGGACACAGCGTGGGACAAAGTGGGACAACACGGGACACAGTGTTACACAGCGGGACACAGCGGGGACACTGCGGGACACAGCAGGACAAAGCGGGGGACAAAGTGGGACACAGCGGGCCACAGTGGGGGACACATCGGGGGACAGCGGAGAGAGAGAGTGGCCACAGCAAGACACAGCGGTGACACAGCTGGACACAGCGGGGTACACAGCGGGACACAGCGGGCACACAGCGGGGACACAGCGGGACCCAGCGGGGACACAGCGTCGATACAGCGGGACACAGTGGGACACAGCGTTGACAAAGCATGAGACACAGCGAGGGACAGAGCGGGAGACAGCGGGGGACACAGCGAGGACACAGCGGGACACAGTGGTGAAACAGCAGGGACTCAGCGGGGGACACAGCGGGAGACAAAGAGGGACACCACGGAACACAGCGGGACACAGCAGGAAACAGCAGTGACCCTGCGGGGACACAGTGCGACACAGCGGGGGACAAAGCGGGACACAGAGGAGGACAGAGGGGGACACAGTGGGGGACAGAGCGTGGGACACAGCGAGACACAGCGGGGACAAAGCTGGACACAGCGGGGTACACAGAGGGACACAGCGGTGACGCAGCGGGGAAACAGCGTGACACAGTAGGACACAGCGGGGGACACAGCGGGACACAGTGGGGTACAC
>NW_012289675.1:0-11467 GCF_000151885.1 Dipodomys ordii | reverse complement strand
AGAAGCAGGAGAAGCAGAAGCAGGAGAAGCAGAATCAAAAGAAATAGAAGAAGGATAAGAAGCAGAAGCAGAAAGAGAAACAGAAACCGAAGGAGAAGCAGAAATAGGAGCAGAAGAAGCTGAAGAAGCAGAAGCAGAACCTGAAGCAGAAGGAGAAGCAGGAGAACCAGAAGAAGCAGAATCTGGAGAAGAAGGAGAACCAGAAGGAGAAGCAGAAGCAGAAAGAGAAGCAGAAGAAGCAGAAGCAGAAGCAGTAGCAGAAGAAGCTGAAGATGCAGAAGCAGATAGAGAAGCAGAAGGAATAGCAGAATAACGACAAGGAGAAACAGAAGGAGAAGAAGAATGAGAAGCAGTAGGAGAAGCAGGAAAAACAGAAGAAGCAGAAACAGACGGAGAAGCAGAAGCAGAAGAAGAAGAAGCAGAAGGAGAAGCAGAAGGAAAAGCACAAGCAGAAGGAGATGCAGAAGGAGAAGCAGAAGAACCAGAAGCAGAAGGAGAAGCAGAAGGAGAAGAAGCAGAATCAGAAGAAGCAGAAGGAGAAGTAGAAAGAGAAGCCGACGAAGAGAAGCAGAACGAGAAGCAGGAGAAGCAGAAGAAGCAGAGCGGGAGAAGCAGAAGAAGAAGAAATAGAAGGAGCAGAAGCAGAAGGAGGAGCAGAAGCAGAAGGAGAAGCAGAAAGAGAAGCAGGAAAAGCAGAAGAAGCAGAAGCAGGAGAAGCAGAAGCAGAAGAAACAGGAGAAGGACAAGAAGCAGAAGCAGAAGCAGAAGGAGAAGCAGAAACAGAAGGAGAAGCAGAAAGGAAGGAGGGGAAGCAGAAGAAGCAGAAGCAGGAGAACCAGAAGCATAAGAATCCGAAGAAGCAGAAGCAGAACCTGAAGCAGAAGGAGAAGCAGGAGAAGCAGTAGCAGTTCCAGCAGAAGCAGAAGGAGAAGCAAAATTAAAAGCAGAAGAACGAGAAGGAGAAGGAGAAACAGAAGGAGAAGCAGAAGGAGAAGCAGAAGAAGCAGAAGGAGAAGCAGAAGGAGACACAGAAGCAGAAGAAGCAGCAGAAGGAGAAGCAGAAGGAGAAGAAGATGCAGAAGGAGAAGCAGGAGAAGCAGAAGAAGCAGAAGCAGAAGGAGAAGGAGAAGTAGGAGAAGGAGTAGGAAGAGCCACAGAAGCAATAGGAGAAGCAGAAGGAGAAGCAGAAGCAGAATGAGAAGCAGAAAGAGAAGCAGTAGAAGAAGAAGAAGCAGGAAAAGCAGAAGCAGAAGAAAGAGAAGAAGAAGAAGAAGAAGAAGAAGAAGAAGAAGAAGAAGAAGAAGAAGAAGAAGAAGAAGAAGAAGAAGAAGAAGAAGAAGAAGAAGGAGAAGCAGTAGAAGCAGGAGAAGCAGAAGAAAAAGAATAAGCATAAGAAGCAGAATCAGAGGGAGAAGCAGAAGCAGGAGAAGCAGAAGCAGAAGAAGCAGCAGAAGGAGAAGCAGAAGCAGAAGAAGATGCAGAAGGAGAAGCAGGAGAAGCAGAAGAAGGAGAAGGAGAAGGCAAAAGAGAAGGATTAGGAGTAGGAGAAGCAAAAGGATAAGCAGAAGCAGAAAGAGACGCAGAAGGAGAAGCAGCACGAGAAGTAGGAGAAGCAGGAGAAGCAGAAACAGGAGAAGCAGAAGAAACAGAAGACGCAGAAGCAGAATGAGAAGCAGAAGGAGAAATTGAAGCAGAAGCAGAAGCAGAAGGAGAAGCAGAAGCAGAAGGAGAAGCAGAAGAAGGAGAAGGAGAAGCAGAAAGAGAAGCACAACGAGAAGCAGGCGAAGCAGAAGCAGGAGAAGCAGAAGCAGAAGAAACATAGGAAGGAGAAGAAGCAGAAGGAGAAGCTGAAACAGAAGGAAAAGCAGAAAGAGAAGCAGGAGAAGCAGAAGAAGCATCATCAGGAAAACCAGAAGCGGAAGAAGCCGAAGAAGCAGAAGCAGAACCTGAAGCAGAAGGAGAAGCAGGAGAAGCAGAAGAAGCAGAATCTGGAGAAGCAGAAGGAGAAGCAGAAGCAGAAAGAGAAGCAAAAGCAGAAGGAGAAGCAGAAGGGGAAGCAGAAGAAACAGAAGAAACAGAGGCATTAGCAGAAGAAGCAGAAGATGCAGAAGCAGAAGGAGAAGCAGAAGAACGAGAAGGAGAAGGAGTAGGAGAAACAGAAGGAGAAGCAGAAAGAGAAGCAGAAGAAGGAGCAGGAGAAGGAAAACCAGCAGGAGAAGCAGAAAAAGCAGCAGAAAGAGAAGCAGGGATGCAGAAACTTGAGAAGCAGAAGCAGAAGAAACACAAGAAGGACAAGAAGCAGAAGCAGAAGGAGAAGCACAAACAGAAGGAGAAGCAGGAAGAGAAGGAGGGAAAGCAGAAGAAGCAGAAGCAGGAGAAGCAGAAGCATAAGAATGTGAAGAAGCAGAAGGAGAACCTGAAGCAGAAGGAGAAGCAGGAGAAGCAGAAGAAGCAGAATCTGAAGAAGCAGAATAAGAAGCAGAACGAGAAGCAGAAGCAGAAAGAGAATCAAAAGTAGAAGGAGAAGCAGAAGAAACAGAAGAAGTAGAGCAGAAGCAGTTGTAGCAGAAGCAGAAGGAAAAGCAGAACAAGAAGGAGAAGGAGAAACAGAAGGAGAAACAGAAGGAGAAGCAGAAAGAGACGCAGGTAAAGCAGACGAAGAAGAAGCAAAAGGAGAATCAGAAGGAGAAGCAGAAGAAGGAGAAGGAGAAGCAGAAGAAGATGCAGAAGGAGAAGCAGGAGAAGCAGAAGAACCAGAAGCAGGAGGAGAAGCAGGAAAAGCAGAAGAAGCAGAAGCAAAAGGAGAATCAAAAGAAGGAGAAGGAGAAGCAGAAGCAGAAGCATAAGGAAAAGCACAAGCAGAAGGAGATGCAGAAGGAGAAGCAGGAGAAGCAGAAGAACCAGAAGCAGAAGGAGAAGAAGAAGGAGAAGAAGCAGAATCAGAAGAAGCAGAAGGAGAAGTAGAAAGAGAAGCCGACGAAGAGAAGCAGAACGAGAAGCAGGAGAAGCAGAAGAAGCAGAGCGGGAGAAGCAGAAGAAGAAGAAACAGAAGAAATAGAAGGAGCAGAAGCAGAAGGAGGAGCAGAAGCAGAAGGAGAAGCAGAAAGAGAAGCAGGAAAAGCAGAAGAAGCAGAAGCAGGAGAAGCAGAAGCAGAAGAAACAGGAGAAGGACAAGAAGCAGAAGCAGAAGCAGAAGCAGAAGGAGAAGCAGAAACAGAAGGAGAAGCAGAAAGAGAAGGAGGGGAAGCAGAAGAAGCACAAGCAGGAGAACCAGAAGCATAAGAATCCGAAGAAGCAGAAGCAGAACCTGAAGCAGAAGGAGAAGCAGGAGAAGCAGAAGAAGCAGAATCTGGAGAAGCAGAATGAGAAGCTGAAGGAGAAGCAGAAGCAGAAAGAGAATCAAAAGGAGAAGGAGAAGCGGAAGAAACAGAAGAAGCAGAAGCAGTAGCAGTTCCAGCAGAAGCAGAAGGAGAAGCAAAAGTAAAAGCAGAAGAACGAGAAGGAGAAGGAGAAACAGAAGGTGAAGCAGAAGGAGAAGCAGAAGAAGCAGAAGGAGAAGCAGATGGAGACACAGAAGCAGAAGAAGCAGCAGAAGGAGAAGCAGAAGGAGAAGAAGATGCAGAAGGAGAAGCAGGAGAAGCAGAAGAAGCAGAAGCAGAAGGAGAAGGAGAAGTAGGAGAAGGAGTAGGAAGAGCCACAGAAGCAATAGGAGAAGCAGAAGGAGAAGCAGAAGCAGAATGAGAAGCAGAAAGAGAAGCAGTAGAAGCAGAAGAAGCAGGAAAAGAAGAAGCGGAAGAAAGAGAAGAAGAAGAAGAAGAAGAAGAAGAAGAAGAAGAAGAAGAAGAAGAAGAAGAAGAAGAAGAAGAAGAAGAAGAAGAAGAAGAAGAAGAAGAAGAAGAAGGAGAAGGAGAAGGAGAAGCAGTAGAAGCAGGAGAAGCAGAAGAAAAAGAATAAGCATAAGAAGCAGAATCAGAGGGAGAAGCAGAAGCAGGAGAAGCAGAAGCAGAAGAAGCAGCAGAAGGAGAAGCAGAAGCAGAAGAAGATGCAGAAGGAGAAGCAGGAGAAGCAGAAGAAGGAGAAGGAGAAGGCAAAAGAGAAGGATTAGGAGTAGGAGAAGCAAAAGGATAAGCAGAAGCAGAAAGAGACGCAGAAGGAGAAGCAGCACGAGAAGTAGGAGAAGCAGGAGAAGCAGAAACAGGAGAAGCAGAAGAAACAGAAGACGCAGAAGCAGAATGAGAAGCAGAAGGAGAAATTGAAGCAGAAGCAGAAGCAGAAGGAGAAGCAGAAGAAGGAGAAGAAGAAGCAGAAAGAGAAGCACAACGAGAAGCAGGCGAAGCAGAAGCAGGAGAAGCAGAAGCAGAAGAAACATAGGAAGGAGAAGAAGCAGAAGCAGAAGGAGAAGCTGAAACAGAAGGAAAAGCAGAAAGAGAAGCAGGAGAAGCAGAAGAAGCATCAGCAGGAAAACCAGAAGCAGAAGAAGCCGAAGAAGCAGAAGCAGAACCTGAAGCAGAAGGAGAAGCAGGAGAAGCAGAAGAAGCAGAATCTGGAGAAGCAGAAGGAGAAGCAGAAGCAGAAAGAGAAGCAAAAGCAGAAGGAGAAGCAGAAGGGGAAGCAGAAGAAACAGAAGAAGCAGAGGCATTAGCAGAAGAAGCAGAAGATGCAGAAGCAGAAGGAGAAGCAGAAGAACGAGAAGGAGAAGGAGTAGGAGAAACAGAAGGAGAAGCAGAAAGAGAAGCAGAAGAAGGAGCAGGAGAAGGAAAAGCAGCAGGAGAAGCAGAAAAAGCAGCAGAAAGAGAAGCAGGGATGCAGAAACTTGAGAAGCAGAAGCAGAAGAAACACAAGAAGGACAAGAAGCAGAAGCAGAAGGAGAAGCAGAAACAGAAGGAGATGCAGGAAGAGAAGGAGGGAAAGCAGAATAAGCAGAAGCAGGAGAAGCAGAAGCATAAGAATGTGAAGAAGCAGAAGGAGAACCTGAAGCAGAAGGAGAAGCAGGAGAAGCAGAAGAAGCAGAATCTGAAGAAGCAGAATAAGAAGCAGAACGAGAAGCAGAAGCAGAAAGAGAATCAAAAGTAGAAGGAGAAGCAGAAGAAACAGAAGAAGTAGAAGCAGAAGCAGTTGTAGCAGAAGCAGAAGGAAAAGCAGAAGAACAAGAAGGAGAAGGAGAAACAGAAGGAGAAACAGAAGGAGAAGCAAAAAGAGACGCAGGGAAAGCAGACGAAGAAGAAGCAAAAGGAGAATCAGAAGGAGAAGCAGAAGAAGGAGAAGCAGAAGAAGATGCAGAAGGAGAAGCAGGAGAAGCAGAAGAACCAGAAGCAGGAGGAGAAGCAGGAAAAGCAGAAGAAGCAGAAGCAAAAGGAGAATCAAAAGAAGGAGAAGGAGAAGCAGAAGCAGAAGCATAAGGAAAAGCACAAGCAGAAGGAGATGCAGAAGGAGAAGCAGGAGAAGCAGAAGAAGCAGAAGCAGAAGGAGAAGAAGAAGGAGAAGAAGCAGAATCAGAAGAAGCAGAAGAAGTAGAAAGAGAAGCCGACGAAGAGAAGCAGAACGAGAAGCAGGAGAAGCAGAAGAAGCAGAGCGGGAGAAGCAGAAGAAGAAGAAACAGAAGAAATAGAAGGAGCAGAAGCAGAAGGAGGAGCAGAAGCAGAAGGAGAAGCAGAAAGAGAAGCAGGAAAAGCAGAAGAAGCAGAAGCAGGAGAAGCAGAAGCAGAAGAAACAGGAGAAGGACAAGAAGCAGAAGCAGAAGCAGAAGGAGAAGCAGAAACAGAAGGAGAAGGAGAAGCAGAAAGAGAAGGAGGGGAAGCAGAAGAAGCACAAGCAGGAGAACCAGAAGCATAAGAATCCGAAGAAGCAGAAGCAGAACCTGAAGCAGAAGGAGAAGCAGGAGAAGCAGAAGAAGCAGAATCTGGAGAAGCAGAATGAGAAGCTGAAGGAGAAGCAGAAGCAGAAAGAGAATCAAAAGGAGAAGGAGAACCGGAAGAAACAGAAGAAGCAGAAGCAGTAGCAGTTCCAGCAGAAGCAGAAGCAGAAGCAAAAGTAAAAGCAGAAGAACCAGAAGGAGAAGGAGAAACAGAAGGTGAAGCAGAAGGAGAAGCAGAAGAAGCAGAAGGAGAAGCAGAAGGAGACACAGAAGCAGAAGAAGCAGCAGAAGGAGAAGCAGAAGGAGAAGAAGATGCAGAAGGAGAAGCAGGAGAAGCAGAAGAAGCAGAAGCAGAAGGAGAAGGAGAAGTAGGAGAAGGAGTAGGAAGAGCCACAGAAGCAATAGGAGAAGCAGAAGGAGAAGCAGAAGCAGAATGAGAAGCAGAAAGAGAAGCAGTAGAAGAAGAAGAAGCAGGAAAAGCAGAAGCAGCAGAAAGAGAAGAAGAAGAAGAAGAAGAAGAAGAAGAAGAAGAAGAAGAAGAAGAAGAAGAAGAAGAAGAAGAAGAAGAAGAAGAAGAAGAAGAAGAAGAAGAAGAAGAAGAAGAAGGAGAAGGAGAAGGAGAAGCAGTAGAAGCAGGAGAAGCAGGAGAAGCAGAAGAAAAAGAATAAGCATAAGAAGCAGAATCAGAGGGAGAAGCAGAAGCAGAAGCAGAAGAAGCAGCAGAAGGAGAAGCAGAAGCAGAAGCAGAAGAAGATGCAGAAGGAGAAGCAGGAGAAGCAGAAGAAGGAGAAGGCAAAAGAGAACGATTAGGAGTAGGAGAAGCAAAAGGATAAGCAGAAGCAGAAAGAGACGCAGAAGGAGAAGCAGCACGAGAAGTAGGAGAAGCAGGAGAAGCAGAAACAGGAGAAGCAGAAGAAACAGAAGACGCAGAAGCAGAATGAGAAGCAGAAGGAGAAATTGAAGCAGAAGCAGAAGCAGAAGGAGAAGCAGAAGCAGAAGGAGAAGCAGAAGAAGGAGAAGAAGAAGCAGAAAGAGAAGCACAACGAGAAGCAGGCGAAGCAGAAGCAGGAGAAGCAGAAGCAGAAGAAACATAGGAAGGAGAAGAAGCAGAAGCAGAAGGAGAAGCTGAAACAGAAGGAAAAGCAGAAAGAGAAGCAGGAGAAGCAGAAGAAGCATCAGCAGGAAAACCAGAAGCAGAAGAAGCCGAAGAAGCAGAAGCAGAACCTGAAGCAGAAGGAGAAGCAGGAGAAGCAGAAGAAGCAGAATCTGGAGAAGCAGAAGGAGAAGCAGAAGCAGAAAGAGAAGCAAAAGCAGAAGGAGAAGCAGAAGGGGAAGCAGAAGAAACAGAAGAAGCAGAGGCATTAGCAGAAGAAGCAGAAGATGCAGAAGCAGAAGGAGAAGCAGAAGAACGAGAAGGAGAAGGAGTAGGAGAAACAGAAGGAGAAGCAGAAAGAGAAGCAGAAGAAGGAGCAGGAGAAGGAAAAGCAGCAGGAGAAGCAGAAAAAGCAGCAGAAAGAGAAGCAGGGATGCAGAAACTTGAGAAGCAGAAGCAGAAGAAACAAGAAGGACAAGAAGCAGAAGCAGAAGGAGAAGCAGAAACAGAAGGAGAAGCAGGAAGAGAAGGAGAGAAAGCAGAATAAGAAGAAGCAGGAGAAGCAGAAGCATAAGAATGTGAAGAAGCAGAAGGAGAACCTGAAGCAGAAGGAGAAGCAGGAGAAGCAGAAGAAGCAGAATCTGAAGAAGCAGAATAAGAAGCAGAACGAGAAGCAGAAGCAGAAAGAGAATCAAAAGTAGAAGGAGAAGCAGAAGAAACAGAAGAAGTAGAAGCAGAAGCAGTTGTAGCAGAAGCAGAAGGAAAAGCAGAAGAACAAGAAGGAGAAGGAGAAACAGAAGGAGAAACAGAAGGAGAAGCAGAAAGAGACGCAGGTAAAGCAGACGAAGAAGAAGCAAAAGGAGAATCAGAAGGAGAAGCAGAAGAAGGAGAAGGAGAAGCAGAAGAAGATGCAGAAGGAGAAGCAGGAGAAGCAGAAGAACCAGAAGCAGGAGGAGAAGCAGGAAAAGCAGAAGAAGCAGAAGCAAAAGGAGAATCAAAAGAAAGAGAAGGAGAAGCAGAAGCAGAAGCATAAGGAAAAGCACAAGCAGAAGGAGATGCAGAAGGAGAAGCAGGAGAAGCAGAAGAAGCAGAAGCAGAAGGAGAAGAAGAAGGAGAAGAAGCAGAATCAGAAGAAGCAGAAGAAGTAGAAAGAGAAGCCGACGAAGAGAAGCAGAACGAGAAGCAGGAGAAGCAGAAGAAGCAGAGCGGGAGAAGCAGAAGAAGAAGAAACAGAAGAAATAGAAGGAGCAGAAGCAGAAGGAGGAGCAGAAGCAGAAGGAGAAGCAGAAAGAGAAGCAGGAAAAGCAGAAGAAGCAGAAGCAGGAGAAGCAGAAGCAGAAGAAACAGGAGAAGGACAAGAAGCAGAAGCAGAAGCAGAAGCAGAAGGAGAAGCAGAAACAGAAGGAGAAGCAGAAAGAGAAGGAGGGGAAGCAGAAGAAGCACAAGCAGGAGAACCAGAAGCATAAGAATCCGAAGAAGCAGAAGCAGAACCTGAAGCAGAAGGAGAAGCAGGAGAAGCAGAAGAAGCAGAATCTGGAGAAGCAGAATGAGAAGCTGAAGGAGAAGCAGAAGCAGAAAGAGAATCAAAAGGAGAAGGAGAAGCGGAAGAAACAGAAGAAGCAGAAGCAGTAGCAGTTGCAGCAGAAGCAGAAGGAGAAGCAAAAGTAAAAGCAGAAGAACGAGAAGGAGAAGGAGAAACAGAAGGAGAAGCAGAAGGAGAAGCAGAAGAAGCAGAAGGAGAAGCAGAAGGAGACACAGAAGCAGAAGAAGCAGCAGAAGGAGAAGCAGAAGGAGAAGAAGATGCAGAAGGAGAAGCAGGAGAAGCAGAAGAAGCAGAAGCAGAAGGAGAAGGAGAAGTAGGAGAAGGAGTAGGAAGAGCCACAGAAGCAATAGGAGAAGCAGAAGGAGAAGCAGAAGCAGAATGAGAAGCAGAAAGAGAAGCAGTAGAAGAAGAAGAAGCAGGAAAAGCAGAAGCAGCAGAAAGAGAAGAAGAAGAAGAAGAAGAAGAAGAAGAAGAAGAAGAAGAAGAAGAAGAAGAAGAAGAAGAAGAAGAAGAAGAAGAAGAAGAAGAAGAAGAAGAAGAAGAAGAAGAAGAAGAAGGAGAAGGAGAAGGAGAAGCAGTAGAAGCAGGAGAAGCAGAAGAAAAAGAATAAGCATAAGAAGCAGAATCAGAGGGAGAAGCAGAAGCAGGAGAAGCAGAAGCAGAAGAAGCAGCAGAAGGAGAAGCAGAAGCAGAAGAAGATGCAGAAGGAGAAGCAGGAGAAGCAGAAGAAGGAGAAGGAGAAGGCGAAAGAGAAGGATTAGGAGTAGGAGAAGCAAAAGGATAAGCAGAAGCAGAAAGAGACGCAGAAGGAGAAGCAGCACGAGAAGTAGGAGAAGCAGGAGAAGCAGAAACAGGAGAAGCAGAAGAAACAGAAGACGCAGAAGCAGAATGAGAAGCAGAAGGAGAAATTGAAGCAGAAGCAGAAGAAGAAGGAGAAGCAGAAGCAGAAGGAGAAGCAGAAGAAGGAGAAGGAGAAGCAGAAAGAGAAGCACAAGGAGAAGCAGGCGAAGCAGAAGCAGGAGAAGCAGAAGCAGAAGAAACATAGGAAGGAGAAGAAGCAGAAGCAGAAGGAGAAGCTGAAACAGAAGGAAAAGCAGAAAGAGAAGCAGGAGAAGCAGAAGAAGCATCAGCAGGAAAACCAGAAGCAGAAGAAGCCGAAGAAGCAGAAGCAGAACCTGAAGCAGAAGGAGAAGCAGGAGAAGCAGAAGAAGCAGAATCTGGAGAAGCAGAAGGAGAAGCAGAAGCAGAAAGAGAAGCAAAAGCAGAAGGAGAAGCAGAAGGGGAAGCAGAAGAAACAGAAGAAGCAGAGGCATTAGCAGAAGAAGCAGAAGATGCAGAAGCAGAAGGAGAAGCAGAAGAACGAGAAGGAGAAGGAGTAGGAGAAACAGAAGGAGAAGCAGAAAGAGAAGCAGAAGAAGGAGCAGGAGAAGGAAAAGCAGCAGGAGAAGCAGAAAAAGCAGCAGAAAGAGAAGCAGGGATGCAGAAACTTGAGAAGCAGAAGCAGAAGAAACACAAGAAGGACAAGAAGCAGAAGCAGAAGGAGAAACAGAAGGAGAAGCAGGAAGAGAAGGAGGGAAAGCAGAATAAGCAGAAGCAGGAGAAGCAGAAGCATAAGAATGTGAAGAAGCAGAAGGAGAACCTGAAGCAGAAGGAGAAGCAGGAGAAGCAGAAGAAGCAGAATCTGAAGAAGCAGAATAAGAAGCAGAACGAGAACAGAAGCAGAAAGAGAATCAAAAGTAGAAGGAGAAGCAGAAGAAACAGAAGAAGTAGAAGCAGAAGCAGTTGTAGCAGAAGCAGAAGGAAAAGCAGAAGAACAAGAAGGAGAAGGAGAAACAGAAGGAGAAACAGAAGGAGAAGCAGAAAGAGACGCAGGTAAAGCAGACGAAGAAGAAGCAAAAGGAGAATCAGAAGGAGAAGCAGAACAAGGGGAAGGAGAAGCAGAAGAAGATGCAGAAGGAGAAGCAGGAGAAGCAGAAGAACCAGAAGCAGGAGGAGAAGCAGGAAAAGCAGAAGAAGCAGAAGCAAAAGGAGAATCAAAAGAAGGAGAAGGAGAAGCAGAAGCAGAAGCATAAGGAAAAGCACAAGCAGAAGGAGATGCAGAAGGAGAAGCAGGAGAAGCAGAAGAAGCAGAAGCAGAAGGAGAAGAAGAAGGAGAAGAAGCAGAATCAGAAGAAGCAGAAGAAGTAGAAAGAGAAGCCGACGAAGAGAAGCAGAACGAGAAGCAGGAGAAGCAGAAGAAGCAGAGCGGGAGAAGCAGAAGAAGAAGAAACAGAAGAAATAGAAGGAGCAGAAGCAGAAGGAGGAGCAGAAGCAGAAGGAGAAGCAGAAAGAGAAGCAGGAAAAGCAGAAGAAGCAGAAGCAGGAGAAGCAGAAGCAGAAGAAACAGGAGAAGGACAAGAAGCAGAAGCAGAAGCAGAAGGAGAAGCAGAAACAGAAGGAGAAGCAGAAAGAGAAGGAGGGGAAGCAGAAGAAGCACAAGCAGGAGAACCAGAAGCATAAGAATCCGAAGAAGCAGAAGCAGAACCTGAAGCAGAAGGAGAAGCAGGAGAAGCAGAAGAAGCAGAATCTGGAGAAGCAGAATGAGAAGCTGAAGGAGAAGCAGAAGCAGAAAGAGAATCAAAAGGAGAAGGAGAAGCGGAAGAAACAGAAGAAGCAGAAGCAGTAGCAGTTCCAGCAGAAGCAGAAGGAGAAGCAAAAGTAAAAGCAGAAGAACGAGAAGGAGAAGGAGAAACAGAAGGAGAAGCAGAAGGAGAAGAAGAAGAAGCAGAAGGAGAAGCAGAAGGAGACACAGAAGCAGAAGAAGCAGCAGAAGGAGAAGCAGAAGGAGAAGAAGATGCAGAAGGAGAAGTAGGAGAAGCAGAAGAAGCAGAAGCAGAAGGAGAAGGAGAAGTAGGAGAAGGAGTAGGAAGAGCCACAGAAGCAATAGGAGAAGCAGAAGGAGAAGCAGAAGCAGAATGAGAAGCAGAAAGAGAAGCAG
>NW_012289674.1:0-1855 GCF_000151885.1 Dipodomys ordii | reverse complement strand
GATCCACCCTCTACCCCATACCAAAGACACAGCCCTGCATGGGGAAATCCATCTGGCCTGGTCTGGTCCCCTCCAGGGCTGACACTTGACACCCATGCAAGGTCTGTGGCCCTGCCCTTCACCTGCTCCTGTGCTCTTGCATTCCTTACTGTGGTGGCTGCAGTGCATTCCTGCAACATGCCATCTGGGGCAATAAGGGAGTGGGCCAACTGGTCAGTTGTGTTGGGGGAAGCCCCTCAACTCCTCCTTCTAGGAAGCCCCTGGTCTCAGGCTCGCACACTACTCACCAGTTGCTGAGGCTTCCTGAGGCCTCGCTTGAGTTTCTTCCAGAGGGTCCTGTGTTTGGGCTCTTGCCTCTGGCAGCATTGGGCATGGGAGTAAAAAGCTTTCATTCTCTAACCATTCAATCTTCCAGAGTCCCTTCTTTCCATGGGGTGTGACAGCTTTGGCTTGGGCCTCTAGATCTCAGGCTCCTTGTGACCATCAGCACTGTAGCCCTGGGCAGGCTAGAGAGCCTGGCAGGGCCTGTCTCCAGGGTGGATGTGGACATTTGCGTGCCCTAAAAGATGTGTCTGTGGCTGCCTGGTCTGGAGGAACCGCTGACCCACGTGACTGGCAAGGCTTCCCTCCTGGGATGGGAAGGCCACACAGAAACCAAGCCAGGGCCTGGCTTGGCGGTGCCAGGCAGGCAGGTTGTAGAGAGGCAGCCTCATCACAGGCCACACTCATGAGGAAAGCTTGACAGGGAGACCTCTAGAGTCTCCCTGGAGAAGGGGCAGAGACAAGGTGACAGATGGGAGAGGGCGAGAGAGGGGAGGAGTGTGAATGCATTGCCCATGTGGGGGCAGGACTTCATCCTAATGGGAACAGAGCTGTGCAAGGAGATCCACTGTGATCCTAAGGTCACATGGTTTGGAGCCAAGTCTTGAGGGGAAACCTCCAGTTTCACCCCAATTTCCAGGGTGGTTTTGTTTGGAAGAGCACTGCACAGACGGGTGTGGGCATGTTGTATGGCACAAAAGGAATCCCAACCACACGGGCAAACCCTAAGCAAGGCCATAGATGTCTGAGTTGGGCAGCGCCCAGTCCCTGCCATGGGGAATTGCCACTGGGCTCCCAGATGAGGGACGCTAGGCTGAGGAAGCAAGGGTTGCCCAGGAGAAAGGTGCACCCACCTGCCAACCAACCCCCACGTCTTCTTCAGGCCTTGCAGCTGGCTGCTCTTCAGAGCACACATGATGGGAACGAGGGTGCAGCTGTTCCTCAGAAGGTGGCACTCCTACGGGTGAGGAAGGGGTGAGGTGAGCTGTGGAGGGAGCTCCTTGTGGTCCTGCTTTGGCCCTGGGGCTGAGCCTTTGTTCCTGGGCTGAATGCGGAGAGCATAGGGGAGAGGGTGGAATGGCAGTGGAAGCAGAGCAGGAGTGCACACAGTGCAAGCCAGGGCAGAGCACAAGGAGGGCTTGAGGGTTCAGGCAGTGGCTGTGAGTGGGCAGGCAGCACCTGGTGAGTGTGGGAAAGGGCAGAAGGGTACGGGGCCGCCTCCTGCGCATACCAAAGCTACGTCTATCCAGTGCTCCAACACCTGGGCCCTCTCTGCTGCCTCTGTGCTGTGCTCCCCGAGGCATGTGCTGATCACACAGGTGTGCAATTTTTCACAGTGCTCCAGGATGGCCAGCACAGTGGGTGCCAGGTGCTCCAGACCCTCCTCGTGGTCACGTTTGTAAATATATATATAGGTTAAGCATTGTTCAGGATCAGCCCTTTGAACAGCTTCTGCAGAGAGGAAACAAAGGGTCAGCGTGACTCTGCCCTGAGGCAGGTGTGGCAGTAGAGGTGCAAAGGAAAGCCTGCATGC
>NW_012289673.1:0-1358 GCF_000151885.1 Dipodomys ordii | reverse complement strand
CCAGAAAAGCTGGAAGTGGTACTGTGGCCTAGCGGTAGACCACTAGCCCTGAGCTGAAGAGCTGAGGGACAATGCCCAGGCTGAATTCAAGCCCCATGACCCCCCACCCCCTCAAAAAAAGAAGACGACTAAAGGATGCTGGGCCCTGGCGGCTCCTGCCTGTAATCCTACTCAGGAGGCTGAGATCTGAGGATCATGGTTTGAAGCCAGCCTGGGCAGGAAAGTCCATGCCACTCTTACCTCCCATTAACCACCAAAAGCCCCAAGTGTGGGGTTGGGAAATTAGCTCAGTGGAAGAGCACTTGCCTGCCAAGTGCTTGTTCCTGAGTTTGGTCCTTAACTCTGGAAAAAAAAAATCCAGAAATGGAGCTGTGGCTCAAGTAGAGTAGCAGTGCACCAGCTTTTACCCAAAGAGCTAAGAGAGGGCTGGGAAGGGGGCTCAGTGGTAAAGCGCTTGCCTAGCATGCATGAAGCCCTGGGTTCAATTCCTCAGCACCACATAAACAGAAAAGGCTGGAAGTAGTGCTGTGGCTCAAGTGGTAGAATGCTAGCCTTGAGCACAAGAAGCTCAGAAATAGTGCCCAGGCCCTGAGTTCAAGCCCCAAACACACACAGACACACACAGACACACACACAGCTAAGGGACAGCACCCAGGTCCTGTTGAACCCTCCCTCCCCTAAAAAAAAAAGTTATATAAAGAGAAACTACAGTACCTACTACCAAGAAAGGCTTTGTTTTTCTGACAAGGCCATACTCATTTCCCTGGGACCCCTCTGTCTTTCTGAGCCTTTCCAGAGCAGTTGAGAACTACCACTTACTCCCCTGCTGAACCCAAAAAGGAAGAGACCTGGCCAGAGCCACATTAGCTTGAGAGCCAGTCTGTAAGGCCAGACTAAGAGCCTGCTGGGATTGTAAGCATGGAGAACTGGCAGGCCTCAGCCCTTGCTACAGTGCTGTGCCTCCCCTCTTTCTCCTCCCCTCCCCCAAAACACCTGTTTGGAAGGGAAACAGCATTTGTTTGCCCAGGGCAGCCGGTCTTTACCCCATCACAGGCTAACTGCTTCTCAACCTGTTTTGTCACCTAGCTGCTGCAAACACTGAAGGAGGTAGGATACGAGTCATGTCCAAGCTATACACCAACAGTGCCATCACAGAACTGGGCTCCATGCACTGGTAGGGGAGACAAGAGAGAAAACAGGTGGAAGGCCAGGAATTCCAGCAAGTTCCTGACTCCCTGGTGAAGGCCTTTTAGAAAAGGGAGGCCTTTTCTAAAGATGTGCTCTACAGTCAGGTTCTGATCCTGTGTCCCTCAGAGAGCCTTATAAATGTCATGTCCTTGTCTTGGGCTGGCTCACTT
>NW_012289672.1:0-15686 GCF_000151885.1 Dipodomys ordii | reverse complement strand
GACACAGTGAGGACACAGCGGGACACTGCGGGGGACACAGCAGGGGACACAGCGGGACACAGCGGGGGTCACAGCGGGACACAGCGGGACACAGAGGGGACAAAGCAGGGGACAAAGCGGGGACACAGCGGGACACAGCGGGACAAAATGGGACACAGCTGGACACAGCGGGGACACAGCAGGGGACAGAGGGGGGGACAGCGGGGACACAGCCGGACACAGCGAAGACACAGCAGGACACAGCGAAGACACAGCGGGACACAGAGGGGACACAGCGGAGGACAGCAGGGAGACACAGCGGGGACACAGCGGGGACACAGCGGAACACAGTGGGGACACAGCAGGGGACAGCAGGGAGACACAGTGGGGACACAGCTGGGACACATCGGTACACAGCGGGACACAGCCCGTACACAGCAGGACACAGCGGGACACAGCGGGAAACACAACCGGACACAGCGGGGGACACAGCGGGACACAGCGGGGGACACAGCGGAACACAGCAGGACACGGTGGGGACAGAGCGGGACACAGCGGGGACACAGCGGGGGACACAGCGGGGCACAAAGTCAGACACCACGGGATACAGCGGAACATAGCGGGGACACAGCGGGAGACACAGCGAGACACAGCGGGGGACACAGCGAGGACACAGCGGGGACACAGGGGGGACACAGCGGGACACAGCGGGACACAGAGGGGGATACAGCGGGGGACAGGGGGGACACCCCTGGGGACAACAGGGACACAACGGGACACAGCGGGAGACAGCG
This sequence comes from Dipodomys ordii, assembly GCF_000151885.1. NCBI lineage: Eukaryota > Metazoa > Chordata > Mammalia > Rodentia > Heteromyidae > Dipodomys > Dipodomys ordii. Next base: position 14,913 of record NW_012289672.1, on the reverse strand, counting down.
GGGACACAGAGGGACACAGCGGGGACACAGCGGGGAACAGCGGGGACACAGAGGGACACAGCGGGGACACACGGGGACACAGCGGGAAACACCAGGGTCACACATGCAGACAGCAGGGACACAAGGGGACACAGCGGGGGACATCGAGGACACAGCGGGACACAGTGGGACACAGCAGGGACACAGCAGGGATGCAGCGGGTCACAGCGGGGACACAGTGGGGGACACAGCGAGGACACAGTGGGACACAGAGGGATACACAGAGACGACACAGCGTGACACATGGGGACACAGCGGGACACAGCGGGGGACACAGAGAGGACACAGCGGGACACAAATGGGGACACAGCAAGGACACAGCGGGACACAGCGGGAAAGAGCGGGACACAGCGGGGGACACAGCCGGGGACCCAGCGGGGTACAGTGGCACACAGTGGGGACACAGCCGGGGACACATCGGGGGACACAAAAGGTGACACAGCGGCACACAGTGGGGTACACAAAGGGACACAGTGGGGGACACTGTCGCGGACACAGTGGGACATATCGGGACACAGCGGGACACAGCGGGGGACACAGCGGGGGACACAGCGGGACACAGTGGGGAAATAGTGGGGGACACAGCGGGGGAAACAGTGGGATACAGAAGGACACAGCGAGGACACAGCGGGACATAGGAGGACACAGCGGAGACACAGCGGGGGACACAGTGGGACACAGCTGGGGATACAGCGAGGACACAGCAGGACACTGCGGGACACAGCGGGTCACAGCGGGGAAATAGTGGGGGACACAGCGGAGGACACAGCGGGATACAGCAGGGCACAGAGGGGAACAAAGGGGTGCACACAGCGGGACACAGTGGGGCACAGCGGGGTACACAGCAGGACACAGCACGGACACAGCAGGGGCACAGTGAGAAACAGCGGGACACAGCGGGGGACAAAGCGGGACACACCGGGATACTGCGGGACACAGCGGGGGACACAGCAGGGGACACAGAGCCGCACATAGCGGGAGAGAGTGGAACACAGCAGGGACAGAGCGGGGTCACAGCGGGGGACCCAGCGAGGACACAGCGTGACACATGGGGACACAGCGGGACACAGCGGGTTACCCAGCGAGGACACAGCGGGACACAAATGGGGACACAGCAAGGACACAGCGGGACACAGCGGGAAAGAGCGGGACACATCAGGGGACACAGCCGGGGACACAGCGGGACACAGCAGGGGACACAGCGGGGACACAGCGGGACACAGTGTGGACACAGCGGGACACAGCGGGACACATCGGGCGACACAGCAGGACACTGCAGGGTACACAGCGGGACACAGCGAGACACAAAGGGACACAGCAGGGACACAGCGGGGGACAGAGTGGGACACAGCGGGGTACACTGCGGGACACAGCGGGGACAGAGCAAGGGCACAGTGAGAAACAGCGGGACACAGCGGGGGACAAAGTGGGACACACCGGGACACAGCGGGACACAGCGGGGGACACAGCGGCGGACACAGAGCTGCACACAGCGGGAGAGAGTGGAACACAGCACGGACACAGCGGGGACACAGCGGGACATAGCGGGGACAAAGCGAGGACAGAGCGGGACACAGAGGTACACAGCGAGGGACACAGCGGGGGACAGTGGGGACAAACCGGGGAACAACGGGGACACAGCGGGACACAGCTAGGACACAGCTCGGGTACAGCGGGGACACAGCAGGGGACACAGTGGGACACAGCAGGGGATACAGCGAGGACACAGAGGTGACATAGGGGGACACTGCGGGACACAGTGGGACACAGCAGGGACAGAGAGACATAGCAGTTACACAGCGAGGACACAAAAGGGAAGCAGAGGGACACACCGGTGACACAGCGGGGACACAGCAGGGCACAGCGGGACCCAGCGGGGACAAATCGGGGACACAGCGGGACACAGCGGGGGACACAGAGGCGGACACAGAGGCGAACACAGCGGGAAACAGCGGGGGACATAGCATGGACACAGCGGGTCACAGCGGGGAAATAGTGGGGGACACAGAGGGGGACACAGCGGGATACAGAAGAACACAGCGAGGACACAGCGGGGACATAGGGGGACACTTCGGGACACAGCAGGGACACAGAGGGACATAGAGATTACACAGCGAGGACACACCAGGGACACAGCGGGACACAGCGGGGACACAGCGGGGACACAGAGAGACACATCTGGTCCCAGCGGGGACACAGCGGGGACACAGCGGGACACAGCGTGGGACATAGAGGCGGACACAGCAGGACACAGTGTGCCACAGCGGGGACACAGCAGGACACAGCGGGACACAGCAGGGGACACACCGGGGAGAGTAGGCACACAGCGGGACACAGCAGGACACAGCGGGGAACACAACCGGACACAGCGGAGACACAGCAGGGACACAGTTAGACACAGCGAGGACACAGCGGGACACAGCGTGGGCTACATCTGGGGACAGTGGTGACACACCGGCGGACAGCGGGGACACAGCGGGACACAGCGGGACACAACGGGGGACACAGCGGGACACAGTGGGGGACACAGCGGGGGACACAGCGGGACACACCGGGGGACACAGCGAGGACACACTGGGACACAGCGGGGGACATAGCGAGGACACAGCGGGACACAGCGGGGGACACAGCGGGGACACAGCGGAACACAGTGGGGACACAGAGGGGGACAGCAGGGAGACACAGCGGGGACACAGCCGGGACACATCGGTACACAGCGGAACACAGCCGGTACAAAGCAATACACAGCGGGACCCAGCGGGAAACATAACCTGACACAGCGGGGGACACAGCGGGACACAGCGGGGGACACAGCGGGACACAGCGGGACACAGTGGGGACAGAGCGGGACACAGCGGGGACACAGCGGGGGACACAGCGGGGCACAAAGTCAGACACCACAGGATACAGCGGAACATAGCGGGGACACAGCGGGGGACACAGCGAGACACAGCGGGGGACACAGCGAGGACACAGCGGAGAAACAGGGGGGACACAGCGGGACACAGCGGGACAAAACGGGACACAGCGGGAAACAGAGGGGGATACAGCGGGGGACGGGGGGACACCCCTGGGGACAGCAGGGACACAGCGGGACACAGCGGGGGACAGCGGGGACACAGAGGGACACAGCGGGGACACACCGGGGACACAGCGGGAAACACCGGGGACACACATGCAGACAGCAGGGACACAACGGGACACAGCGGGGGACATCGGGGACACAGCGGGACACAGCGGGACACAGCAGGGACACAGCAGGGACACAGCGGGTCACAGCGTGGACACAGTGGGGGACACAGCGAGGACACAGCGGGACACAGAGGGATACACAGAGAGGACACAGCGTGACACATGGGGACACAGCGGGACACAGCGGTGGACACAGAGAGGACACAGCGGGACACAATGAGTACACAGCAAGGACACCGCGGGACACAGCGGGAAAGAGCGGGACACAGCGGGGGACACAGCCGGGGACGCAGCGGAGTACAGCGGCACACAGTGGGGACACAGCGGGGGAAACAGCGGGGGACACAAAAGGTGACACAGCGGCACACAGTGGGGTACACAAAGGGACACAGTGGGGGACACTGTAGCAGACACAGTGGGACATATCTGGACACAGCGGGACAAGGGGGGAACACAGGAGGGGACACAGTGGGACACAGCGAGGACACACCAGGGACACAGCAGGACACAGCGGACACACAGCGGGTACACAGCGGGACACAGCAAGGACACAGCAGGACACAGCGTGAAAGAGCGGGACACAGCGGGGGACACAGCCAGGGACACAGCGGGACACAGCAGGGGACACAGCGGGGAAACAGCGGGACACAGTGGGGACACAGCGGGACACAGCGGGACACATCGGGCGACACAGCAGGACACTGCGGGGTACACAGCGGGACACAGCGGGACACAAAGGGTCACAGCAGGGACACAGCGGGGGACACATTGGGACACAAAGGGGGACACAGCGTTACACAGCGGGGACAAAGCGGAACACAGCGGGGACACAGCAGGGGACACAGCAGGACACAGAGGGGAACAAAGGGGTCACACAGCGGGACACAATGGTACACAGTGGGGTACACAGCGGGACACAGCGTGGACACAGCAGGGGCACAGTGGGAAACAGCGGGACACAGCGGCGGACAAAGCGGGACACACCGGGATACAGCGGGACACAGCGGGGGACACAGCAGGGGACACAGAGCCCCACACAGCGGGAGAGAGTGGAACACAGCAGGGACACAGCGGGGACACAGCGGCACATCGCGGGGACAAAGTGAGGACAGAGCGGGACACAGAGGTACACAGCGAGGGACACACGGGGGACAGTGGGGACAAACCGGGGAACAACGGGGACACAGCGGGACACAGCTGGGACACAGCGAGGACACAGCGGGACACAGCGGGGACACAGAGAGTACACAGCGGGACTCAGACAGACACAGCAGGACACAGAGGGGAACACAGCGGGGACACAGCGGGACAGAGCGGGACACAGTGGGGTACACAGTGGGACACATCGGGGATACAGCAGGGACACAGCGGGGGATAGAGCAGGATAGAGCAGGAGACACAGCGGGACACAGCGGGGACACATAGGGACAGAGCGGGGAACACAGCGGGATATAGCAGGGGACAAAATGAGGACAAAGCGGGACACAGAGGGACACAGCAGGGAACACAGCAAGGCCACAGTGGGACACAGCAGGACACAGCGGGGGACACAGCAGGGGACACAGCAGGACACAGGGGGACACAGCGGGACACAGCGGGGACACAGCGGTGGACACAGCGGGACACAAAGGGGGACCCAGCGTTACACAGCGGGGACACAGCGGGACACAGCGTGGACACAGTAGGGGACACAGCAGGAGACAGAAGGGAACAAAGGGGGCACACAGCGGGACACAGTGGGACACAGTGGGGTACACAGCTGGACACAGCTGGGACACAGCAGGGGCACAGTGGGAAACAGCGGGACACAGCGGGGGACAAAGCGGGACACACCGGGATACTGCGGGACACAGCGGGGTACTCAGCAGGGGACACAGAGCCGCACATAGCGGGAGAGAGTGAACACAGCAGGGACAGAGCGGGGACACAGCCGGGGACCCAGCGAGGACGCAGCGTGACACATAGGGATACAGCGGGACACAGCGGGGGAACCAATGAGGACACAGCGGGACACAAATGGGGACACAGCAAGGACACAGCAGTACACAGCGGGAAAGAGTGGGACACAGCAGGAGACACAGCCGGGGACACAGCGGGACACAGCAGGGGACACAGCGGGGACACAGCGGGACACAGAGTGGACACAGCGGGACACAGCGGGACACATCGGGGGACACAGCAGGACACTGCAGGGTACACAGCGGGACACAGCGGGACACAGCAGGGACACAGCGGGGGACACAGTGGGACACAGCGGGGTACACAGCGGGACACAGCGGCGACAGAGCAGGGGCACAGTGGGAAACAGCGGGACACAGCGTGGGACAAAGTGGGACACACCGGGACACAGCGGGACACAGCGGGGGACACAGCGGAGGACACAGAGCTGCACACAGCGGGAGAGAATAGAACACAGCACGGACACAGCAGGGACACAGCGGGACGTAGGTGGGACAAAGCGAGGACAGAGCGGGACACAGAGGTACACAGCGAGGGACACAGCGTGGGACAGTGGGGACAAACCGGGGAACAACGGGGACACAGCGGGACACAGCTAGGACACAGCGGGGACACAGCGGGGACACAGCAGGGGACACAGTTGTAAACAGCAGGGCATACAGTGAGGACAAAGAGGAGACATAGGGGGACACTGCGGGACACAGTGGGACACAGTGGGGACAGAGAGACATAGCAGTTACACAGCGAGGACACACCAGGGACACAGAGGGACACAGCGGGGACACAGCGGGGACACAGCAGGACACAGCGGGACCCAGCGGGGACACAGCGGGGACACAACAGGACACAGCGGGGGACACAGAGGCGGACACAGCGGAACACAGCGGGGAACACAGCGGGGAACACAGCAGGACACAGCGGGACACAGCGTGGGACATAGCATGGACACAGGGGGTCACAGCGGGGAAATAGTGGGGGACACAGCGGGGGACACAGCGGGATACAGAAGGACACAGCGAGGACACAGCGGGGACATAGGTGGACACTGCGGGACACAGCGGGGACACAGAGGGACATAGAGATTACACAGCGAGGACACACCAGGTACACAGCGGGACACATTGTGAACACAGTGGGGTCACAGCGGGACCCAGCAGGACACAGCGGGGACACAGCGGGGACACAGCAGGACACAGCGTGGGACATAGAGTGGACACAGCAGGACACAGCGGGCCACAGCGGGGACACAGCAGGACACAGCGGGACACAGCGGAGGACACACCGGGGGAGAGCAGGCACACAGTGGGACACAGTGGGACACAGCAGGACACAGCGGGACACAGCGGGAGACACAGCATGGACACAGCGGGTCACAGCGGGGAAATAGTGTGGGACACAGCGGGGGACACAGCGGGATACAGAAGGACACAGAGAGGACACAGAGGGACACAGGAGGACACAGCGGGGACACAGTGGCACACAGCGGGGGACACTGTGGGACACAGCGGGTACACAGAGGAACTCAGCAGTTAAACAGCGAGGACACACCAGGGACACAGCGGGACACAGCGGAGACACAGCAGGGACACAGTGACACACAGCGAGGACACAGCGGGACACAGCGTGGGCTACAGCGGGGGACAGCGGTGACACACCGGCGGACAGCGGGGACACAGCGGGACACAGCGGGACACAGCGGGGGAAACAGCGGGACACAGCGGGACACAGTGGGGACACAGCGGGACACAGTGGGGACAAAGCGGGGGACACAGCGGGGCACAAAGTCAGACACCACGGGATACAGCGGAACATAGCGGGGACACAGCGGGGGACAAAGCGGGGGACACACCGGGGGACACAGCGGGTGACAGCGGTGACACAGCTGGAGACAGCGGGGACACACCGGGACACAGCGGGGGAGAGCGGGGCCACAGGGGGGACACAGCGAGACACAGCGGGGGACACAGCGAGGACAGAGCGGGGACACAGGGGGGACACAGCGGGACACAGCGGGGGACACAGCAGGGACACATCGGGTCACAGAGGGGACAAAGTGGGGGACACAGCAAGGACACAGCAGGAAACAGAGGGATACACAGCGAGGACACAGCGTGACACATGGGGACACAGCGGGACCCAGCGGGTTACCCAGCGAGGACACAGCGGGACACAAATGGGGACACAGCAAGGACACAGCAGGACACAGCGTGAAAGAGCGGGACACAGCGGGGGACACAGCCGGGGACACAGCAGGACACAGCAGGGGACACAGCGGGGACACAGCGGGACACAGTGGGGACACAGAGGGACACAGCGGGACACATCGGGCGACACAGCAGGACACTGCGGGGTACACAGCGAGACACAGCGGGACACAGCAGGGACACAGCGGGGGACACAGTGGGACACAAAGTGGGACACAGCGTTACACAGCGGGGACACAGCGGGACACAGCGGGAACACAGCAGGGGACACAGCAGGACACAGAGGGGAACAAAGGGGGCACACAGCGGGACACAGTGGGACACAGCGGGGTACACAGCGAGACACAGCGGGGACACAGTAGGGGCACAGTGGGAAACAGCGGGACACAGCGGGGGACAAAGCGGGACACACCGGGATACAGCGGGACACAGCGGGGGACACAGCAGGGGACACAGAGCCGCACACAGCGGGAGAGAGTGGAACACAGCAGGGACAGAGCGGGGACACAGCGGGGGACCCAGCGAGGACACAGCGTGACACCTGGGGACACAGCGGGACACAGCGGGGGACCCAGGGAGGACACAGCGGGACACAAATGGGGACACAGCAAGGACACAGCGGGACACAGCGGGAGACACAGCAGGACACAGCAGGGGACACAGCCAGGGACACAGCGGGACACAGCCGGGGACACAGCGGGGACACAGCGGGACACAGTGTGGACACAGCGGGACACAGCGGGACACATCGGGGGACACAGCAGGACACTGCAGGGAACACAGCGGGACACAGCAGGACACATCAGGGACACAGCGGGGGACACTGGGCTCACAGCGGGACACAGCAGTGACACAGAGGGGTACACAGTGGGACACAGTGGGGTACACATCGGTTCACAGCGGGGACAGAGCAGGGGCACAGTGGGAAACAGCGGGACACAGCGGGGGACAAAGCGGGACACACCTGGACACAGCGGGACACAGCGGGGGACACAGCGGAGGACACAGAGCTGCACACAGCGGGAGAGAGTGGAACACAGCACGGACACAGCAGGGACACAACGGGACATAGCAGGGACAAAGCAAGGACAGAGCGGGACACAGAGGTACACAGTGAGGGACACAGCGGGGGACAGTGGGGACAAACCGGGGAACAACGGGGACACAGCGGGACACAGCTAGGACACAGCGGGAACACAGCGGGGACACAGCCGGGGACACAGTGGGACACAGCAGGGGATACAGCGAGGACACAGAGGGGACATAGGGGGACACTGCGGGACACAGTGGGACACAGCGGGGACAGAGAGACATAGCAGTTACACAGAGAGGACACACCAGGGACACAGAGGGACACAGCGGGGACACAGCGGGGACACAGCAGGACCCAGCGGGACCCAGCGGGGACACAGCGGGGACACAGCAGGACACAGAGGGGGACACAGCTGCGGACACAGTGGGACACAGCGGGACAGATCGGGACACAGCTGGGACACAGCGAGGACACAGCGGGACACAGCGGGGAACACAGCGGGGAACACAGCAGGACACAGCGGGGGACATAGCATGGACACAGCGGGGAAATAGTGGGGGACACAGCGGGGGACACAGCGGGATACAGAAGGACAGAGCGAGGACACAGCGGGACACAGGAGGACACAGCGGGGACACAGCGGGGACACAGTGGGACACAGCTGGGGATACAGCGAGGACACAGCAGGGACACTGCGGGACACAGCGTTTCACAGCGGGGAAATAGTGGGGGACACAGCGTAGGACACATCGGGATACAGAAGGACTTAGAGAGGACACAGCGGGGACATAGGGGGACACTGCGGAACACAGCGGGGACACAGAGGGACATAGAGATTACACAGCGAGGACACACCAGGGACACAGCGGGACACAACGTGGACACAGCGTGGACACAGCGGGACCCAGCGGGGACACAGCGGGGACACAGCGGGGTACACAGAGGCAGACAGCGGTACACATCGGGACACAGCGGGGACACAGCGGGACACCGCGGGGACACAGCAGGACATAGCGGGGACACAGCGGGGACACAGCGGGGACACAGCGGGGGACACAGTGGGACACAGCGCGGACACAGAGGGACTCAGCGGTTACACAGCGAGGACACACCAGGGACACAGCGGGCCACAGCGGAGACAAAGCGGGGACACAGTGAGACACAGCGAGGATACAGCGGGACACAGTGGAGGACACAGCGGGGGACAGCGGTGACGCACCGGCGGACAGCGGGGACACAGCGGAACACAGCGGGACACAGCGGGACACAGCGGGGAACACAGCGGGACACACAGCGGGACACAGCGGGACACAGCGGGGGACACAGCATGGACACAGCGTGTCACAGCGGGGAAATAGTGGGGAACACAGCGGGGGACACAGCGGGATACAGAAGGACACAGCGAGGACACAGCGGGACACAGGAGGACACAGCAGGGACACAGCGGGGACACAGCGGGGGACACAGTGGAACACAGCGGGACAGAGAGGGACTCAGCGGTTACACAGCGAGGACACACCAGGGACACAGTGGGACACAGTGGAGACACAGCAGGGACACAGTTAGACACAGCGAGGACACAGCGGGACACAGCGTGGGATACAGCGGGGGACAGCGCTGACCCACCGGCAGACAGCGGGGACACAGCGGGACACAGCAGGACACAACGGGGGACACAGCAGGGGACACAGCGGGGGACAGCGGGGACACAGAGGGACACAGCAGGACACAGCGGGGGACACAGCGGGACACAGCGGGACACAGCGGGGACAAAGCGGGGGACAAAGCGGGGACACAGCGGGACACAGCGGGACAAAACGGGACACAGCTGGACACAGCGGGGACACAGCAGGGGACACAGCGGGGGACAGCGGAGACACAGCCAGACACAGCAGGACACAGTGGGAAACAGCGGGGACACAGCGAGGACACAGCGGGACACAGCGGGACACAGAGGAGACACAGCGGGGGACAGCAGGGAGACACAGCGGGGACATAGCGGGGACAAAGCAGAACACAGTGGGGACACAGCGGGGGACAGCAGGGAGACACAGCGGGGACACAGCGGGGACACATCGGTACACAGTGGGACACAGGGGGTACACAGCAGGACACAGCGGGACACAGCGGGAAACACAACGGGACACAGCGGGGGACACAGCGGGACACAGCTGGGGACACAGCGGGACACAGCGGGGGACACAGCGGGACAAAGGGGGACACAGTAGGGACAGAGTGGGACACAACGGGGACACAGCGGGAGCACAACGGGGACACAGCGGGGACACAGCAGGACACACCGGGGACACAGCGGGGACACAGCGGGACACAGCAGCGACACAGCGGAACACAGCGGGGGACACAGCGGGACACAGCCTGGGACAGAGCGGGACACAGCGTGGACACAGCGGGACACAGCGAGACACAGCAGTGACAAAGCGGCGACACAGCGGGACACAGCAGGACACAGCGGGACACAGCGGGGGACAGAGGGAACACACCGGTGGACAACGGGGACACAGCAAGACAGCGAGGGGGTCACAGTGGGAAACAGCGGGGACACAGGGGGACACAGGGGGCAACACAGAGGGACACAGTGGGACACAGCGGGGGACAGAGGGGACACACCGGTGGACAACGGGGCCTCAGCAGGACAGCGAGGGGGTCACAGTGGGAAACAGCGGGGACACAGGGGGACACAGGGAGCGACACAGAGGGACACAGCGGGACACAGCGGGACACAGCGGGGACACAGCGGGGACAAATTGGGGGACACAGTGGGGGACACAGCGGTAAACAGCGGGGGACACAGCGGGACTCACCTGGGGACACATCATAGGACACAGCGGGTGACACAGCAGGGGAAACAGCGGGAAACAGCTGGGGACACAGCGAGGACACAGCAGGACATAGCGGGGGATACAGAGGCAGACACAGCGGTACACATCGGGACCCAGAGGGGACACAGCAGGACACAGCGGGGACACAGAAGGACACAGCGGGGACACAGCGGGGACCCAGCGGGGGACACAGTGGGACACAGCGGGGACACAGAGGGACTCAGTGTTTACACAGCGAGGACACACCAGGGACACAGCGGGACACAGCGGAGACAAAGCGGGGACACAGTCAGACACAGCGAGGACGCAGCGGGACACAGCGGAGGACACAGCGGGGGACAAGGGTGACACACCGGCGGACAGCGGGGACACAGCGGGACACAGCGGGACACAGCGGGGGACACAGCGGGACACAGTGGGGGACACAGCGGGGAACACAGCGGGACACAGCTGTGTTCACAGCGAGGACACAGCGGGACACAGCGGGGGACACAGCAGGGGACAGCGGGGACACACATGCAGACAGCGGGGACACAAAGGGACACAGCGGGGGACATAGGGGACACAGAGGGACACAGCGGGACACAGCGGGACACAGCAGGGACACAGCAAAGACACAGCGGGTCACAGCGGGGACACAGTGTGGGACACAGCGATGACACAGCAGGACACAGAGGGATACACAGAGAGGACACAACGTTACACATGGGGACACAGCGGGACACAGAGGGGCACACAGAGAGGACACAGCGGGACACAAATGGGGACACAGCAAGGAAACAGTGGGACACAGCGGGAAAGAGCAGGACACAGCGGGGGACACAGCTGGGGACACAGCGCGACACATCGGGGGACACAGCAGGGACACATCGGGTCACAGCGGGGACACAGTGGGGGACACAGCAAGGACACAGCGGGACACAGAGGGATACACAGCGAGGACACAGTGTGACACATAGGGACACAGCGGGACCCAGCGGGATACCCAGCAAGGACACAGCGGGACACAAATGGGGACACAGCAAGGACACAGCGGGACACAGCGTGAAAGAGCGGGACACAGCAGGGGACACAGCCGGGGACACAGCGGGACACAGCATGGGACACAGCGGGGACACAGCGGGACACAGTGGGGACACAGCGGGACACAGCGGGACACATCGGGCGACACAGCAGGACACTGCGGGGTACACAGCGGGACACAGCGGGACACAAAGGGACACAGCAGGGACACAGCGGGGGACACAGCGGGACACAAAGGGGGACACAGTGTTACACAGCAGGGACACAGCAGGGGACACAGCAAGACACAAAGGGGAACAAAGGGGGCACACAGTGGGACACAGTGGGACACAGTGGGGTACACAGCGGGACACAGCGGGGACACAGCAGGTGAACAGTGGGAAAAAGCGGGACACAGCGTGGGACAAAGCGGGACACACCGGGATACAGCGGGACACAGCGGGGGACACAGCAGGGGACACAGAGCCGCACACAGCGGGAGAGAGTGGAACACAGCAGGGACACAGCGGGGACACAGCGGGACATCGCGGGGATAAAGCGAGGACAGAGTGGGACACAGAGGTACACAGCGAGGGACACAGCGGAGGACAGTGGGGACAAACCGGGGAACAACAGGGACACAGCGGGACACAGCTGTGACACAGCGAGGACACAGCGGGACACAGCGGGGAAACAGCGAGTACACAGCGGGACACAGCCGGACACAGCAGGACACAGAGGGGAACACAGCGGAGGACACAGCGGGACACAGCGGGACACAGCGGGGTACACAGTGGGACACATCCGGGATACAGCAGGGACACAGCGGGGCACAGCATGACAGAGCGGGGAACACAGCGGGATATAGCAGGGGACATAACGAGGAGAAAGCGGGACACAGAAGGACACAGCAGGGGACACAGCAAGGCCACAACGGGACACAGCGGGAAACAGCGGGGGACACAGCAGGGGACCCAGCAGGACACAGCGGGACACAGCGGGAACACAGCGGGGGACACAGTGGAACACAAAGGGGGACCCAGCGTTACACAGTGGGGACACAGCGGGACACAGCGGGGACACAGCAGGGGACACAGCAGGACACAGAGGGGAACAAAGGGGGCGAACAGCGGGACACAGTGGGACACAGCGGGGTACACAGCGGGACACAGTGGGTACACAGCAGGGGCACAGTAGAAAACAGCGGGACACAGTGGGGGACAAAGCGGGACACACCGGGATACAGCGGGACACAGCGGGGGACACAGCAGGGGACACAGAGACACACACAGCGGGAGAGAGTGTAACACAGCAGGGACAGAGCGGGGTCACAGCGGGCGACCCAGCGAGGACACAGCGTGACACATGGGGACACAGCGGGACACAGCGGGGGACCCAGGGAGGACACAGCGGGACACAAATGGGGACACAGCAAGGACACAGCGGGACACACCGGGAATGAGCGGGACACAACAGGGGACAAAGCCGGGGACACAGCGCGACACAGCAGGGGACACAGCGGGGACACAGCGGGACACAGTGTGGACACAGCGGGACACAGCCGGACACATCGGGGGACACAGCAGGACACTGCAGGGAACACAGCGGGACACAGCAGACACAGCGGGACACAGCGGCGACACAGCGGGGGACACAGTGGGACACAGCGGGATACACAGCGGGACACAGCGGGGACACAGTAGGGACACAGTGAGAAACAGCGGGACACAGCGGGGGACAAAGCGGGACACAGCGGGACACAGCGGGACACAGCGGGGGACACAGCGGAGGGCACAGAGCCGCACACAGCCGGAGAGAGTGGAACACAGCACGGACACAGCAGGGACACAGCGGGACATAACGGGGACAAAGCGAGGACAGAGCGGGACACAGAGGTACACAGCGAGGGACACAGCGGGGGACAGTGGGGACAAACCGGGGAACAACGGGGACACAGCGGGACACAGCTAGGACACAGCGGGGACACAGCAGGGACACAGCAGGGGAAACAGTGGGACACAGCAGGGGATACAGCGAGGACACAGAGGGGACATAGGGGGACACTGCGGGACACAGTGGGACACAGCGGGGAAAGAGAGACATAGCAGTTACACAGCGAGGACACACCAGGGACACAGAGGGACACAGCGGGGAAACAGCGGGGACACAGCGGGGGACACAGTGGGGGACACAGCGGTAAACACAGGGGGACACAGCGGGACTCAGCGGGGGACACAGCAAAGAACACAGCGGGACACAGCGGGTGACAAAGCGGGGGAAACAGCGGGGGACACAGCGAGGACACAGCAGGACACAGCGGGGGACACAGCAGGACACAGCGGTGTACACCGACGCAGACACAGCGGTACTCATGGGGACACAGCGGGGACACAGCGGGGGACACAGCATGGACACAGCGGGTCACAGCGGGGAAGTAGTGGGGGACAAAGCGGGGGACACAGCGGGATACAGAAGGACAAAGCAAGGACACAGCGGGACACAGGAGGACACAGCGGAGACACAGCGGGGACACTGCGGGGGACACAGTGGGACACAGCGGGGACACAGAGGGACTCAGCGGTTACACAGCGAGGACACACCAGGGACACAGCGGGACACAGCGGAGACACAGCAGGGACACAGT
>NW_012289671.1:0-5745 GCF_000151885.1 Dipodomys ordii | reverse complement strand
ACAGCAGGGGACACAGCGAGGACACAGCGGGTCACAGCTGGACACAGCGTGGGACAAAGCAGGAGACAGCGAGGGACAAAGAGAGGACCCAGCTGGACACAGCGGGGTACACAGCGGGACACAGCGGGGGACACAGAAGGGTACACAGCGGGACAAAGTGAGAAACACAGCGAGGTCACAACGGGGGCCAAAGCGGGACACCACAGGACACAGTGTGACACAGTGTGACACAGCGGGGACACTGCAGGGGACAGAGAGGGGACACAGCGGGAGACACAAAAGGGGACAGCAGGGGACAGAGAAAGGACACAGCGGGACACAGCGGGAACACAGCTGGACACAGCGGCGTACACAGCGGGACACAGGGGGCACACAGTGGGGACACAGCAGGGGACAAAGCGGAACACAGCGGGTCACAGCGGGGGACACAGCGGGACACAGCGGGGGACACAGAGGGGTACACAGCGGGACACAGCCGGGAACACAGAGCGGACACAGTGGGACACAGCGGGACACGGCGGGACACAGCGGTACACAGTGGGACACAGCGGGGGACACAGTGGGACAAAGCGTGGACACAGCAGGACACAGCGGGACACAGCAGGGGACACAGCGGTACACAGCTTGGGACACAGCGAGGACAAAGCGGGACACAGCGGGACACAGCAGGGACACAGCAGGGACACAGCGAGGGACACAGCGGGTGACACAGCGGGACACAACGAGGAGCACATCGAGGACACAGCGGGACCCAGCAGAACACAGCATCGATACAGAGGGGACACAGCGGGACACAGCGGGGTACACAGCTGAGGACACAACGGGACACAGCAGGGGACACAGCAAAGATACAGCGGGACACAGCGGGGACACTGCGGGAACATAGCGGGACACAGCGGGTACAGAGCGGGACACAGCGGGGGTCACAGAGTGGTACACAGCGGGACACATCGGGAAACAAAGCGAGGTCACAGTGGGGGACAAAGCAGGAAAACACGGAACACAGTGTGACACAGCGGGACACAGCGGGACACAGCGGGGTACACAGAGGGACACAGCGGGCACACAGCGGGGACACAGCGGGACAAAAAGGGACACAGCGGGGACACAGTGGGACACAGCGGGACAAAGCGGCAGACACAGCGGGACACAGCAGGCACACAGCGGGGACACAGCGGGACACAGCGGGACACAGCGGGGACAGAGCGGGACACAGCCGGACACAGCGGGACACAGCAGGGGACACAGCGGGACACAGTTGGGGACCCAGTGAGGACACAGCGGGACACAGCAGGGGACACAGCGAGGACACAGCGGAGGACACAGCGGGCGACACAGCGGGACACACAGGGAGCACAGCCGGACACAGCGGGACACAGTGGGACACAACAGGGACAAAGCGTGAGACACAGCGGGGGACAGAGAGGGAGAAAGCAGGGGACACAGCGAGGACACAGCGGGACACAGCGGTGACACAAGGGGGACTCAGTGGGGGACACAGCGGGACACAGCGGGGGACACAGTGGGACACAGCGGGGGACACTGCGGGACACAGTGTGGGACAGAGCGTGGGACACAGCGAGACACAGCAGGTACAAAGCTGGACACAGCGGGGTACACAGAGGCACACAGCAGGGACACAGCTGGGAAACAGCGAGGACACAGCGTCACACAGTGGGGGACACAGTAAGGACAGAGCGAGACACAGCGGGGGACAAAGCGGGACATAGCGGGGGACACAGCGGGGACACAGCGGGACACAGCGGGACACAGCGTGGGACACAGGAAAGACACAGAAGTACACAGCGGGGGACAGAGAGAGGACACATTGGGACACAGCGGGACTCAGCGGGGGACACAGCAGTACACAGCGGGACACAGCGGGACACAGAGGGGAAAGAGCATGGACACAGCGGGGGACACAGCGAGACACAGCGGGGGACACAGAGGGGTACACAGCGGGACACAGCGGGGAAAAAAGCGAGGCCACAGCGGAACACAGCGTGGGACACAGCAAGGACACAGCGGGACACAGCGGGACACAGTGGGGACAAAGCAGTAGACACAACGGGACACAATGGCGGACACAGCGGGACACAGCAGGGGACACAGGGAGGACACAGCGGGACCCAGCGGTACAGTGGGGTGCGGGATACAGCGGGGGACACAGCAGGAGACAGCGGGGGACACAGCGAGGACACAGCGGGACACAGTTGTGACACAGGGGGGACTCAGTGGGGGACACAGCGGGGGACAAAGCAGGACACCACGGGACAGTGTGACACAGCGGGACACAGCGGTGACACTGCACGGACACAGCGGTACAAAGCGGGGGACACAGCGGGGGACAAAGCGGGACACCACGGAACACAGCGGGTCACAGCGGGAAACAGCGGTGACCCTGTGGGGACACAGCGGGACCCAGTGGGGGACACAGCGGGACACAGCGGGGACTCACCTGGGGACACAGCGAAGGACAAACTGGGACACCACGGGACACAGTGGGACACAGCGGGACACAGCGGGGACACTGCGGGAACATAGCGGGACACAGCGGGGGACACAGGGGGACACAGCGGGACACAGCAGGGACAGAGCGGGACACAGCGGGACCCAGCGGGGACATTGCGGGAACATAGCGGGACACATTGGGGTACACAGCAGGACACAGCAGTGGACACAGCGGGAACACTGCTGGACACAGCGGGGTACACAGTGGCACACAGGGGGCACACAGTGGGGACACAGCGGGGGACACAGCGGGACACAGCGGGTCACAGCGGGGGACACAGCGGGGGAAAGCAGAGGACAGAGAGGGGACACAGCGGACACAGCGATACACAGCGGGACACAGCGGGGGACACAGTGGGACACAACGGGGACACAGCAGGACACAGCGGGACACAGCTTGGGACACAGCGAGGACACAGCGGGACACAGCGGGACACAGCGGGGACACAGCAGGGACACAGCAGGGACACAGCGGGGGACACAGCGGGGGACACAGCGGGACACAACGGGGAACACATCGAGGACCCAGCGGGACCCAGCAGGACACAGCGTCGATACAGAGGGGACACAGCGGGACACAGCGGAGTACACAGCTGAGGACACAACGGGACACAGCGGTGGACAAAGCGAGGACACAGCGGGACACAGCGGGGATACTGCGGGAACATAGCGGGACACAGCGGGTACAGAGCGGGACACAGCGAGGTCACAGAGTGGTACACAGCGGGACACATCGGGAAACAAAGCGAGGTCACAGCGGGGGACAAAGCGGGACAACACGGAACACAGTGTGACACAGCGGGACACAGCGGGACACAGCGGGACACAGCGGGGGACACAGCGGGGAACAGCAGAGGACAGAGAGGGGACACAGCGGGACACAGCGGGTACACAGCTGGACACTGCGGGGTACACAGAGGGACACAGCAGGCACACAGCGGGGACACAGAGGGACACAATGGGACACAGCGGGGACACAGTGGGACACAGCGGGACACAGCAGGGGACACAGCGAGGACACAGCGGGGGACACAGCGGGGGACACAGCGGGACACAGCGGGAAACACAGCGAGGATACAGCGGGACACAGTGGGGGCACATCCGGACACAGCGGGACACAGTGGGACACAGCAGGGACAAAGCGTGAGACACAGCGGGGGACAGAGTGGGAGAAAGCAGGGGACACAGCGAGGACACAGCGGGACACAGCGGTGACACAACGGGGACTCAGCGGGGGACACAGCGGGACACAGCGGGCGACACTGCGGGACACAATGTGGGACAGAGCGTGGGACACAGCGAGACACAGCGGGGACAAAGCTGGACACAGCGGGGTACACAGAGGGACACAGCACGGACACAGCGGGGAAACAGCGTGACACAAAAGGACACAGCGCGACACAGTGGGGGACACAGCGAGGACACAGCGGCACACAGTGGGGGACACAGCAAGAACAGAGCGGGACACAGCAGGGGACAAATCGGGGCATAGCGGGGGACACAGCGGGGACACAGCGGGACACAGCAGGACACAGCGGGGGACACAGGAAGTACACAGCGGTACACAGCGGGGGACAGAGCGAGGACACATTGGGACACAGCGGGGACACAGCGGGACTCAGCGGGGGACACAGCAGTACACAGCGCGAAACAGCGGGACACAGAGGGGAAAGAGCATGGACACAGTGGGGGACACAGCGAGACACAGCGGGGGACACAGAGGGGTACACAGCGGGACACAGCGGGGAAAAAAGCGAGGCCACAGCGGAACACAGCGTGGGACACAGTGAGGACACAGCGGGACACAGCGGGACACAGTGGTGACAAAGCAGTAGACACAACGGGACACAATGGCGGACACAGCGGGACACAGCAGGGGACACAGGGAGGACACAGCGGGACCCAGCGGGACCCAGCCTCGATACAGCAGGGACACAGCGGGACACAGTGAGGTACACAGCTGGGGACACAACAGGACACAGAGGGGGACACAGCGAGGACACAGCGGGACACTGCGGGACACTGCGGGAACATAGCGGGACACAGCAGAGTACAGAGCGGGACACAGCGGAACACAGCTGGGGACATAGCGGGGACACAGCGGGACACAGCGGGGGACACAGCAAGGACGCAGCGGGACACAGCGGAACACAGCTGGGGTCAAAGCGGGAGACAGCAGGGGACACAGTGAGCACAAAGCGGGACACAGCGGCCACATAGAGGGGACTCAGCGGGGAACACAGCGGGGGACAAAGAGGGACACCACGGGACACAGTGAGACACAGTGGGACACAGCGGGACACTGTGGGGACACAGTAGGACAAAGTGGGGGACACAGCGGGACACAGCGGAAAAAATCGGGGACAGAGCGGAGAAAGAGTAGGGCCACAACGGGACCCCTCGGTGACACAGCTGGACACAGCGGGGTACACAGCGGGACACAGCGGGCACACAGCGGGGAAACAGCGGGACACAGCGGGGACAGAGCGGGACACAGTCGGACACAGCGGGACACAGTGGGGGACACAGCGGGACACAGTGGGGGACCCAGCGAGGACACAGCGGGACACAGCGGGACACAGCGGGGGTCACAGCGAGGACACAGCGGGGGACACAACAGGACACAGCGGGGGACACGCGGGGTGCACACCGGGACACACCGGAGCACACCTGGGGACATTGCGGGAACATAGCGAGACACAGCGGGGTACACAGCGGGGACGCACGGAGACACACTGGGGATCTACGGGGGACACAGCGGGACACAGCGGGGGACACAGCGAGCACACAGCGGGACACAGCGGACCTCCACAGGGGACTCAGTGGGGGACACCGCGGGACACAACGAGGGACCCCCCGGAACACACTGACACACAGAGGGAACTCACTGGACGATGTGGGGAGGCACTAAGACGGACCGGGGGACACACCGTGACACACCGGAACACACCGCGGGACACTGTGGAGACACTGTAGGACCACACCGGGACCCCTCCGTGACACAGCTGGACACAGCGGGGTACACAGCGGAAACCGTGTAGCGCCCCGCCGGGACACCTCGGTGACCCACGTGGACCCACAGGGATACAGTGGGATACACTGCGGACCACACGGGACGCACACGGCGACACACCGCGGCACACAGGGAGAACCAACTGGGACACAGTCGGACACAGCGGGAGACACTGGGGAGAACAGCGGGGAGGACACGGCAGAGCACACAGGGAGACACCG
>NW_012289670.1:0-5647 GCF_000151885.1 Dipodomys ordii | reverse complement strand
ATACCACGGGAAACACTGTGACAGAGCGGGACACAGCGGGGACACTGCGGGGACACAGCAGGACAAAGCGGGGGACATAGCGGGACACAGCGGCACACAGCGGGGGACACAGCCGGACACAGCGGGGGAAACAGTGGGGGACACAGTGGGACACGGTGGGACACAACGGGGGACACATGGGGAACACAGCGGGACACAGCGGGGACACAGCGGGACTCAGCGGGGGACACAGCAGTACACAGCAGGACACAACGGGGACACAGCAGGGACACAGCGGGGGACACAGCGGGGACACAGCGGGACACAGCGGGGAACACAGCGGGACACAGAAGGGGACACAGAGGGGTACACAGCGGGACACAACTGGGAACACAGCAGGTCACAGCGGGACACAGCGGGAAAACAGCTGGACACAGCGGGGTACACAGTGGGACACAGGGGGCACACAGTGGGGACACAGCGGGGGACACAGTGGGACACAGCGGGTCACAGCGGGGGACACAGCGGGGGACACAGCGGGGGACAGCAGAGGACAGAGAGGGGACACAGCGGCGACACAGAGGGGACGCAGCTGGGGACACAGCGTGGGACAAAGTGGGACACCACTGGACACAGTGTTACACAGCGGGACACAGCGGGGACACTGCGGGACACAGGAAGATAAAGCGGGGGACACAGCGGGACACAGCGGGCCACAGCGGGGGACAGCGGGGGACACAGCGGGACACAGTGGGCTACACAGTGAGGACACAGCGGGACACAACAGGGGACACAGCGAGGACACAGCGGGGGACACAGCGGGGGACACAGCGGGACACAGTGGGGAACACAGCGAGGACACAGCGGGGGACACAGCGGGACACAGCGTCGATACAGCGGGGAGGCAGTGTTACACAGCGTGGTACAAACTGTGGACACAACGGGACACAGTGGGGGCACAGCGGGACACAGCGGGACACAGTGGGACACAGCGGGGACAAAGCGTGAGACACAGCGAGGGACAGAGAGGGAAACAGCAGGGGACACAGCAAGGAAACAGCGGGACACAGCGGTGACACAGCGGGGACTCATCGGGGGACACAGTGGGACACAGCGGGGGACACAGCGGGACACAGCGGGGGACACTGCGGGACACAGTGTGGGACAGAGCGTGGGACACAGCGAGACACAGCGGGGACAAAGCTGAACACAGCGGGGTACACAGAGGGACACAGCAGGGACAAAGCGTGAGACACAGCGGGGGACAGAGAGGGAGACAGCAGGGGACACAGCGAGGAAACAGTGGGACACAGCGGTGACACAGCGGGTACTCAGGAGGGGACACAGCGGGACACAGCGGGGGACACAGCGGGACACAGCGGGGACACAGCGTCGATACAGTGGGGACACAGCGAGACACAGCGGGAAACACAGGAAGGAAACAGCGGGACCCAGTGTGACACAGAGTCGATACAGCGGGACACAACGGGGTACACAGCTAGGGACACAACGGGACACAGCGGGGGACACAGCGAGGACACAGCGGGACAAAGCGGGACACAGCGGGGGACACAGCGGGACACAGCGGGAGACCCAGTGAGGACACAGCAGGACACAGCGGGGTACACAGGGGGACACAGCGGGGAACACAGCGGGGGACACAGCGGGACACAGCGTCGATACAGCGGGCACACAGCGTTACACAGCCTGGTACACAGCTGTGGACACAACG
Organism: Dipodomys ordii; assembly: GCF_000151885.1. NCBI lineage: Eukaryota > Metazoa > Chordata > Mammalia > Rodentia > Heteromyidae > Dipodomys > Dipodomys ordii. The sequence continues at coordinate 3,936 of NW_012289670.1, read as the reverse complement.
GGACACAGTGGGGGCACAGCTGGACACAGCGGGACACAGTGGGACACAGCGGGGCAAAGTGTGAGACACAGCGGAGGACAGAGCTGGAGACAGCGGGGGAAACAGCGGGGGACACAGCAGGACACAGTGGGGAACACAGCGAGGACACATCTTTACACAGCGTGGTACACACTGTGGACACAACGGGACACAGTGGGGGCACAGCCGGACACATCGGGACACAGTGGGACACAGCACAGCGGGGACAAAGCGTGAGACACAGCGGGGGACAGAGAGGGAGACAGCAGGGGACACAGCGAGGAAACAGCGGGACACAGTGGTGACACAGCGGGGACTCAGCGGGGGACACAGTGGGACACAGGGGGGGACACAGCGGGACACAGCGGGGGACACTGCGGGACACAGTGTGGGACAGAGCATGGGACACAGCGAGACACAGCGGGGACAAAGCTGGACACAGCGAGGTACACAGAGGGACACAGCAGGGACACAGTGGGGAAACAGCGTGACACAAAAAGGACACCGCTGGACACAGCGGGGTACACAGTGGGACACAGCTGGCACACAGCGCAGACACAGAGGGACACAGCGGGACACAGCGGGGACAGAGCGGGAAACAGTCGGACTCAGCGGGACACAGCGGGGGACACAGCGGGACACAGCGGGGGACCCAGCGAGGACACAGCGGGACAAAGCGGGGGACACAGCGAGGACACAGCGGTGGACACAACGGGGGACACAGCAGGACACAGCGGGGAACACAGTGGGACACAGTGTGACACAGCGGGGACACTGCAGGGGCACAGCGGGACAAAGCAGGCGACAGAGCAAGACACAGCAGGGGACACATCTGGGGGACAGTAGGGGACAGAGAGGGGACACAGCGAGACACAGAGGGGTACACAGCGGGACACATTGGTGACACAGCGGGGGACACAGCAGGACACAGCAGCAGACACAGCGGGGGACACAGCCGGACACAGCGCGACACAGCGGGGGACACAATGGGGACACAGCGGGACACAGCGGGGGACACAGCGAGGACACAGCGGAACATAGCAGGGGACACAGAGAGGACACAGCGGGACACAGCGAGACACAGCAGGACACAGCGTGGATACAGCAGTACACACAGCGGGACATAGCGGGGGACACAGCTGGGGACACAACGGGACACAGCTGGGGACACAGCGAGGACAGAGCGGGAAACAGCGGGACACAGCAGGGACACAGCGTCGATACAGCGGGGACACAGCGAGACACAGCAGGGAACACAGGAAGGAAGCAGCGGGACCCAGTGGGACACAGAGTCGATACAGCGGGACACAACGGGGTACACAGCTAGGAACACAACGGGACACAGCGGGGGACACAGCGAGGACACAGCGGGACACAGCGGGACACAGCAGGACACAGCGGGGGACACAGCGGGACCCAGCGGAAGACCCAGCGAGGACACAGCAGGACACAGCGGGGGACACAGGTGGACACAGCGGGGAACACAGCGGGACACAGCGTCGATAGAGCGGGCACACAGAGTTACACAGCGTGGTACACAGCGGAGGACACAGTGGGACACAGTGGGCTACTCAGTGAGGACACAGCGGGAACAACAGGGACACAACGAGGACACAGCGGGGGACACGGCGGGGGACACAGCGGGACACAGCGGGGAACACAGCGAGGACACAGCGGGACACAGCGGCACACAGCATCGATACAGCGGGGACGCAGCGTTACACAGCGTGGTACACACTGTGGACAAAACGGGACAAAGTGGGGGCACAGCCGGACACAGCGGGACACAGTGGGACACAGCGGGGACAAAGCGTGAGACACAGCGGGGGCAGAGAGGGAGACAGCAGGGGACACAGCGAGGAAACAGCGGGACACAGCGGTGACACAGCAGGGACTCAGCGGGGGACACAGTGAGACACAGCAGGGGACACAGCGGGACACAGCGGGGGACACTGCGGGACACAGTGTGGGACAGAGCGTGGGACACAGCGAGACACAGCGGGGACAAAGCTGGACACAGCGGTGTACACAGAGGTACACAGCAGGGACACAGCGGGGAAACAGCGTGACACAAAAGGACACAGCAGGACACAGCGGGGTACACAGCTGGGGACACAAAGGGACACAGCGGGGGACACAGCGAGGACAAGCGGGACACAGCGAGGACACAGCAGGACACAGCGGGACACAGTGGCGACACAGCAGGGACACAGCAGGGACACAGCGGGGACACAGCGGGGGACACAGAGGGACACAGCGGGACACAGCTTGGGATACACGGAGGACACAGCTGGACACAGTGGGGGACACAGTGAGGACACAGCGGTACAGTGGGGTGCGGGATACAGCGGGGGACAAAGCGGGAGACAGCAGGGGACACAGCGAGGACACAGCGGGACACAGTTGTGACACAGAGGGGACTCAGTGGGGGACACAGCGGGGGACAAAGCAGGACACCACGGGACAGTGTGACACAGCGGGACACAGCGGGGACACTGCGGGGACACAGCGGTACAAAGCGGGGGACACAGCGGTGACTCAGCGGGGGACACAGAGGGGGACAAAGCGGGACACCACGGAACACAGCGGGTCACAGCGGGAAACAGCGGTGACCCTGCGTGGACACAGCGGGACCCAGTGGGGGACACAGTGGGACACAGCGGGGACTCACCTGGGGACACAGCGAAGGACAAACTGGGACACCACGGGACACAGTGGGACACAGCAGGACACAGCGGGGACACTGCGGGAACATAGCGGGACACAGCGGGGGACACAGGGGGACACAGCGGGACATAGCAGGGACAGAGCGGGACACAGCGGGACACAGCGGGGGACACAGCGGAACACAGCGGGGGACAGAGCGAGGACACAGCGGGACACAGCGGGGGACACAGCGAGGACACAGCGGGGGACACAGCGGGGGACACAGCAGGACACAGCGGGGAACACAGCGAGGACCCAGCGGGACCCAGCGGGACACAGCATCGATACAGCTGGCACACAGCGTTACACAGCGTGGTACACAGCTGTGGACACAACGGGACACGGTGGGGGACACAGCGAGGACACAGCTGGACACAGCGGAACACAGCGGGAGACAAAGCGGGACACAGTGGGGGACACAGTGAGGACAGAGAGGGACACAGCGGCGACACAGAGGGGACGCAGCTGGGGACACAGCTTGGGACAAAGTGGGACACCACGGGACACAGTGTTACACAGCGGGACACAGCGGGGACACTGCGGGACACAGGAAGATAAAGCGGGGGACACAGCGGGACACAGCGGGCCACAGCGGGGGACAGCGGGGGACACAGCGGGACACAGTGGGTACACAGTGAGGACACAGCGGGACACAACAGGGGACACAGCGAGGACACAGAGGGGGACACAGCGGGGGACACAGCGGAGCACAGTGGGGAACACAGCGAGGACACAGCGGGACACAACGGGACACAGCGTCGATACAGCGCGGAGGCAGCGTTACATAGCGTGGTACACACTGTGGACACAACGGGACACAGTGGGGGCACAGCGGGACACAGCGGGACACAGTGGGACACAGCGGGGACAAAGTGTGAGACACAGTGAGGGACAGAGAGGGAAACAGCAGGGGACACAGCGAGGAAACAGCGGGACACAGCGGTGACACAGCGGGGACTCAGCGGGGGACACAGTGGGACACAGCGGGGGACACAGCGGGACACAGCGTCGATACAGTGGGGACACAGCGGGGTACACAGAGGGACACAGCAGGGACAAAGCGTGAGACACAGCGGGGGACAGAGAGGGAGACAGCAGGGGACACAGCGAGGAAACAGCGGGACACAGCGGTGACACAGCGGGTACTCAGGGGGGGACACAGCGGGACACAGCGTGGGACACAGCGGGACACAGCGGGGATGATGAACTATT
>NW_012289669.1:0-2818 GCF_000151885.1 Dipodomys ordii | reverse complement strand
GAGGACACAGCTTTACACAGCGTGGTACACACTGTGGACACAACGGGACACAGTGGGGGCACAGCCGGACACATCGGGACACAGTGGGACACAGCACAGCGGGGACAAAGCGTGAGACACAGCGGGGGAAAGAGAGGGAGACAGCAGGGGACACAGCGAGGAAACAGCGGGACACAGTGGTGACACAGCAGGGACTCAGCGGGGGACACAGTGGGACACAGGGGGGGACACAGCGGGACACAGCGGGGGACACTGCGGGACACAGTGTGGGACAGAGCATGGGACACAGCGAGACACAGCGGGGACAAAGCTGGACACAGCGAGGTACACAGAGGGACACAGCAGGGACACAGCGGGGAAACAGCGTGACACAAAAAGGACACCGCTGGACACAGCGGGGTACACAGCGGGACACAGCGGGCACACAGCGGGGACAGAGCGGGACACAGTCGGACACAGCGGGACACAGCGGGGGACACAGCGGGACACAGCGGGGGACCCAGCGAGGACACAGCGGAACAAAGCGGGGGACACAGCGAGGACACAGCGGTGGACACAACGGGGGACACAGCAGGACACAGCGGGGAACACAGTGGGACACAGTGTGACACAGCGGGGACACTGCAGGGGCACAGCGGGACAAAGCGAGCGACAGAGCAAGACACAGCAGGGGACACATCGGGGGACAGTAGGGGACAGAGAGGGGACACAGCGGGATACAGCGGGGGACACAGAGGGGTACACCGCGGGACACAGCCGGAAACACAGCGCGGACACAGCGGGACACACCGGGACACAGCTTCAATACAGCGGGGACAGAGAGGGTCACAGCAGGGACACAGCAGGACACAGCGGGACACAGCGGGGGACACAGCGGGACACAGTGGGGACACAGCGGGACACACCGGGACAGAGCGGGGGACAAAGAGGAACACAGCGTGGGACCCAGCGAGGACACAGCAGGACACAGCGGACACAGCGGCGACACAGCAGGGACACAGCGGGGACACAGCAGGGGACACAGCGGGACACAACTGGAACACAGCGAGGACCCAGCGGGACCCAGCAGGACACAGCGTCGATACAGCGGGGACACAGCAGAACACAGCGGGGTACACAGCTGGGGACACAAAGGGACACAGCGGGGGACACAGCGAGAACACAGCGGGACACAGCGGGGGACACAGCGAGGACACAGCGGGACACAGAGGGACACAGCGTCGATAATGGCGGGGACACAGCAGGACACAGCGGGGTACACAGCTGGGGATACAACGGGACACAGCGGGTACACCGCGGGACACAGTGGGACACAGCGGGGGACACAGCGGGACACAGCAGGGTACACAGGAAGGGACACAGCGGGACACAGCGGGGGACACAGGGGAGACACTGCGGGACACAGCGGGGGACACAGCGAGGACACATTGGGACACAGCGGGGAAACGGCTGGACTCAGCGGGGGACACAGCGGGTGACAAAGCCGGACACCACGGGACACATTGTGACACAGCAAGACACAGCGGGGACACTGCATGGACACAGGAGAACAAACCCAGGGACACAGCGGGACACAGCAGGACACAGTGGGGGACACAACGGGGGACAGCAGGGGAGAGAGAGGGGACACAGTGGGACACAGCGGGGACACAGTAGGACACAACAGGACACAGCGGGACACAGTTGGACACAGCGGGGACACAGCAGGAACACAGTGAGGGACACAGCGGGACACAGCGGGGGACACAGCGAGGGACAGAGCGACGACACAGCGGGACACAGCGGGACATAGGGGGACTCAGCAGGGTCACAGTGGGACACAACAGGACACAGCGGGACACAGCGGGACACAGCGGGGATACAGCAGGGACACAGTGAGGGACACAGCGGGACACAGCATGGGACACAGCAGGACACAGCGGGGGACACAGCGGGGGACAGAGCGGGACCCAGCAGGACAAAGCTGGACAAAGCGGGGTATACACAGCCAGACACAGCGGGCACAGCGGGGCCACACCGGAACACTGAGGGTCACATCAGGGACACAGCGGGACAAAGCGGGACACATCAGGACACAGCAGGGGACACAGCGGGACACAGTGGGGGACACAGCGAGGACACAGCGGGACACAGCGGGGGAAAAAGCGGGACACAGCGGGGACACAGCGGGACACAGCGGTGGACACAGCGAGGACACAGCGGGACCCAGCGGGACACAGCGTCGATACAGCGGGGTCAGAGTGGGCCACAGCGGGGTACACGGCTGGGGAAACAACGGGACACATCGGGGGACACAGCAAGTACTCAGCGGAACACAGCGTGGGACACAGTGAGGACACAGGGGGACACAGCGGGACACAGCTGGACACAGCAGGAACACAGCAGTAGACACAGCGGGACACAGCAGGGGACACAGCGGGACACAGCGGGGGACACAGGGAGGACAGAGCAGGACACAGCGGGGACACAGCGGGGACTCAGCGGCGGACACAGCGGGTGACAAAGCGGGACACCACGGGACAGCGCGGGACACAGCGGGGATAAGGGGGAGACAGAGCGCGACACAGCGAGGACACAGCGGGACACAGCGGGGGACACAGCGGGACACAGCGGGGAACACAGCGGGACAAAGCAGGGTACACAGCAGGGGACACAGCGTGACACCGCGGGGTACCCAGCGGGAAACAGCAGGTGGCCCAGCGAGGACACAGCAGGACACAGCGGGGGACACAGGAAAACAGCGGGGGACACACAGGGGGACACAGCGGGACACAGCAGGGAACACAGCGAGGACACAGCGGGACCCAGCGGGACACAG
>NW_012289668.1:0-986 GCF_000151885.1 Dipodomys ordii | reverse complement strand
GCGCGCGCGCGAACCCAGGCCGGGCCAGCGCCTGGGCGCGTGCGCGCGCTCACCTGCAACCCCTGAGCAGCCCCGGCCGCTCGCGCTCCGCCCACACCCAATAGGAAGCGCGCACCTGCGCCCGCAGCGCCAACCAATCCTTACACGTCTTGCGCGATGGATGGGCGGGCCGCTTTCGCATAGGCCACGCCTACTAGCACTCGATTGGTGCTGAATTAAGAGGGAGGGGCGGATCACCTGAAGCTTGTGGGCCTTCCGAACGCAGCAGGAGAGCGGAAGGGCGCATGCGTCAGCCTTGGAGTTCCGCCCCGGGAAGGCGGTACGGGGAGGCTTGCCGGAAGCGCGAGCGCACCTGGAGAGAGGCTGGGCCCTGGGATGCTTTCTGCGCACGCGCGGCGCGCTGGAGCCGTGCCCGACCCGAGGCTCGCTGAGCTTGGCGCGCGCGGGTCTCACGCCCGCTCCGAGGAGGCGCGCGCCCCCGCCCCGCGCGCCCCCGCCCCGCGCGGTCCAGCCGCGGCGCGCTCCGCGGCCGCTCTTCAGGCTGGGATACTGGCTTTCTCGCCCCTGCGCGGAGAACCTCGGGCTCGCGGGCGGGCGTCGTGTCCGGGGTCCCCGCACCCTCCCCAGGCCGGCCGGCAGGGCGGCGGCCCGAGGCCTCGCCGCGGCGCCACGCCGCCCGGGCCGTGGGCACCGCCGGCCGCCCGCCAGGCTCCTCCGCGCCGGCCACTCCTGGCCTCTGGTTTGTGTTGGTGACCAGCGTGGCCCTGGCGACGGACGACGGCGAGCCGCCTGGCCGGGAGGCCGCGGCCCGGCCGTGCCCACCGGGGAGCCGGGGCGGGGCCCGGGCCGCCGGCGCCCCGCCTCCCGCTGGCCCGCCCCGGAAGCCCCCCCAGGCTGCGGTCACCCCGCTCTGCTCCCCTGGCCGTGTGTGGCCCTCGGTTGTCTTTGGGGGTTTACCTTTGCCCCGTAGGTTCAAAGGTGAGTGA
>NW_012289667.1:0-11304 GCF_000151885.1 Dipodomys ordii | reverse complement strand
TCAACAGCAGTGACAAAGCGGCGACACAGCGGGACACATCGGGACACAGAGGGACACAGGGGGGGCCAGAGGGGACACACCGGTGGACAACGGGAACACAGCAGCACAGCGGGGGGTAACAGTGGGAAACAGCGGGGACACAGAGGGACACAGCGGGACACAGCGGGACAGAGCGGGGACACAGCGGGGACAAAGCGGGGGACACAGTGGGGGACACAGCGGTAAACGGCGGGGGACACAGAGGGACTCAGCTGGGGACACATCAAAGGACACAGCGGGTGACACAGCAGGGGAAAACAGCGGGAAACAGCGGGGGACACAGCGAGGACACAGCAGGAATCAGCGGGAGACACAGCATGACACAGCGGGGTACACAGAGGCAGACACAGCGGTACACATCGGGACACAGCGGGGACACAGCGGGACACAGCGGGACACAGCGGGGACACAGCAGGACACAGCGGGGACACAGCGGGAAACAGCGGGGGACACAGCAAGGACACAGCAGGACACCGCGGGGTACACAGAGGCAGACACAGCGGTACAAATCGGGACACAGCGGGGACACAGCGGGACACAGCGGGAAACAGTGGGGACACAGCAGGACACAGCGGGGACACAGCGGGGACACAGCGGCGACACAGCGGGGGACACAGTGGGACACAGTGGGGACACAGAGGGACTCAGCTGTTACACCGCGAGGACACACCAGGGACACAGCGGGACACAGCGGAGACAAAGCAGGGACACAGTGAGACACAGCGAGGACACATCGGGACACAGCGGAGGACACAGAGGAGGACACAGCGGGGGACAGCGGTGACACACCGGCGGATAGCAGGGACACAGCGGGACACAGCGAGACACAGCGGGGGACACAGCGGGACACAGTAGGGGACACAGCGGGGGACACAACGAGTGACACAGCGGGGACACAGCGGGGACCCAGTGTGGGACACAGTGAGACATAGCGGGGACACAGAGGGACTCAGCGGTTACACAGCGAGGACACACCAGGGACACAGTGGGACACAGCGGAGACAAAGCGGGGGACACAGCGGGGGACACAGCAGGACACAGCGAGGACACAGCGGGACACAGAGGGATACACATAGAGGACACAGCGTGACACAAGGGGACACAGCGGCACACAGCGGGTGACCCAGCGAGGACACAGCGGGACACAAATGGGGACACAGCAAGGACACAGAGGGACACAGCGGGAAAGAGCGGGACACAGCGGGGGACACAGCCGGGGACACAGCGGGACATAGAGGGACACAGCAGGGGACACAGCGGGATAGAGCAAGGAATGCAGAGGGATATAGCAGGGGACACAGCGAGGACAAAGCGGGACACAGAGGGACACAGCAGGGGACACAGCAAGGCCACAGCGGGACACAGCGGGACACAGTGGGGGACACAGCAGGGGACACAGCAGGACACAGGGGGACACAGTGGGACACAGCGAGGACACAGCGGGGTTCACAGCGAGCACACAGTGGGGGATACAGCAGGACACAAAAGGGGACCCAGCGTTACAGAGCGGGGATACGGCGGGACACAAAGGGGAAACAGCAGGGGACACAGCAGGACACAGAGGGGAACAAAGGGGGCACACAGCGGGTCACAATGGGACACAGCGGGGTACACAGCGGGACACAGCGGAACACAGCGGGGACACAGCATGGGACACAGCAGGACACAGAGGGGAACAAAGGGGGCACACAGAGGGACACAGTGGGACACAGCGGGGTACACAGCGGGACACAGCAGGGACACTGCAGGGGCACATTGGGAACAGTGGTACACAACGGGGGACAATGTGGGACAAACCGGGATACAGGGGGACACAGCGATGGACACAGCTGGGGACACAGAGCTGCACACAGCGGGAGAGATTGGAACACAGCAAGGACACAGCGGGGCCACAGCGGGACATCGCAGGAACAAAGCGAGGACAGAGCGAGACACAGAGGTACAAAGCGAGGGACACAGCGGGGGACAGTGGGGACAAACCGGGGAACAACGGGGACACAGCGCGACACAGCTGGGACACAGCGGGGACACAGCGGCACACAGCGGGGGACACAGTGGGACACAGTAGGGGATACAGCGAGGACACAGAGGGGACATAGGGGGACACTGCGGGACACATTGGGACACAGCGGGGACACAGAGGGACATAGCAGTTACACAGCGAGGACACACCAGGGACACATCGGGACAAAGTGGGGACACAGCCGGGACACAGAGGGACCCAGCGGGGACACAGCGGGGCACAGCGGGACAAAGCGGGGGACACAGAGGCGGATACAGCAGGACACAGCGGGACACAGCGGAACAGAGCGGGACACAGCGAGAACACAAGGGGACACAGTGGGACACAGTGGGGCACACAGCAGGGGACACAGTGGGACACAGCGGGTGACACAGCGGGACACAGCGGGACACAGAGGGGACAAAGCAGGGGACAAAGCGGGGCCACAGCGGGACACAGCGGGACAAAACGGGACACAGCTGGACACAGCGGGGACACAGCAGGGGACACAGCGGGGGACAGCGGGGACACAGCCGGACACAGCAGGACACAGCGGGAAACAGCGGGGACACAGCGGGGACAAAACGGGGGACACAGTTGGAGACACAGCGGTAAACAGCGGGGGACACAGCGGGACTCAGCTGGGGACACATCAAAGGACACAGCAGGTGACACAGCGGGGGAAACAGCGGGAAACAGCCGGGACACAGCGAGAACACAGCAGGACACAGCGGGGTACACAGAGGCAGACACAGCGGTACACATCGGGACACAGCGGGGACACAGCGGGACACAGCGGGGCACAGCAGGACACAGCGGGGACACAGCGGGGACACAGCGGCGACACAGTGGGGGACACAGTGGGACACAGCGGGGACACAAAGGGACTCAGCGGTTACATAGCGAGGACACACAAGGGACACAGCGGGACACAGCGGAGACAAAGCGGGGACACAGTGAGACACAGTGAGGACACAGCGGGACACAGCGGAGGACACAGCGGGGGACAGCGGTGACACACCGGCGGACAGCGGGGACACAGCGGGACACAGCGGGACACAGCGGGGGACACAGCGGGACACAGTAGGGGACACAGTGTGGGACACAGCGGGACACAGCTGGGGACACAGCGAGGACACAGCGGGACACAGCGGGGGACACAGCGCGGGACAGCGGGGACACACATGCAGACAGCGGGGACACAACGGGACACAGCGGGGGACATCGGGAACACAGCGGGACACAGTGGGACACAGCAGGGACACAGCAGGGGCACAGCGGGTCACAGCCTGGACACAGTGTGGGACACAGCGAGGACACAGCGGGACACAGGGATACACAGAGAGGACACAGCGTGAAATATGGGGACACAGCGGGACACAGCGAGGGACACAGAGAGGACACAGCGGGACACAAATGGGGACACAGCAAGGACACAGCGGGACACAGCGCGAAAGAGCGGGACACAGCGGGGGACACAGCCGGGGATACAGCGGGACACAGCAGGACACATCGGGGGACACAGCAGGGACACATCGGGTCACAGCGGGGACACAGTGTGGGACACAGCAAGGACACAGCGGGACACAGAGGGATACACAGCGAGGACACAGCGTGACACATGGGGACACAGCGGGACCCAGCGGGGGACCCATCGAGGACACAGCGGGACACAAATGGGGACACAGCAAGGACACAGCAGGACACAGGGTGAAAGAGCGGGACAGAGCGGGGGACACAGCCGGGGACACAGCGGGACACAGCAGGGACACAGCGGGGGATAGTGGGGAAAAACCTGGGAACAACGGGGACACAGCGGGACACAGCTGGGACACAGCGAGGACACAGCGGGACACAGCGGGGGCACAGCGAGTACACAGCAGGACACAGCCGGACACAGCAAGACACAGAGGGGAGCACAGCGGGGGACACAGCGGGACACAGCAGGACACAGCGTGGGACAGAGCAGGATATAGCGGGGGACACAGCGGGACACAGCGGGGACACAGCGGGACAGAGTGGGGAACACAGCGGGATACAGCAGGGGACACAACGAGGACAAAGCGGGACACAGGGGGACACAGCAGGGGACACAGCAAGGCCACAGCGGGACACAGCGGGACACAGCGGGGGACACAGTGGGACAGATCGGGGTATACAGCGAGGATACAGCGGGGACATAGGGGGACACTGCGGAACACAGTGGAACACAGCGGGGAAACAGAGGGACATACCAGTTACACAACGAGGACACACCAGGGACACACAGGGACACAACAGGGACACAGCGGGGACCCAGCGGGACCCAGCGGGGGACACTGCAGGGGAGAGCGGGGACACACATGCGGACAGCGGGGACCCAGCGGCACGCAGCGGGACACAGCGGGACACAGGAGAACACAGCGGGGACACAGCGGGGACACAGCGGGGGACACAGTGGGACACAGTGGGGACAGAGAGGAACTCAGCGGTTACACAGCGAGGACACACCAGGGACACAGCAGGACACAGCAGAGACACAGCGGGAACACAGCAGTACACAGCAAGGACACAGCGGGACACAGCGGGGGATACAGCGGGGGACAGCGGTGACACACCGACGGACAGCGGGGAAACAGTGGGACGCAGCGGGACACAGCGGGCGACACAGCGGGACACAAATGGGGACATAGCAAGGACACAGAGGGACACAGCGGGAAAGAGCGGGACACAGTGGGGGACACAGCGAAGACACAGCGGGACACAGAAGGACACACAGCGAGGACACAGCGTGACACATGGGGATACAGCGGGACACAGCGGGACACAGCGAGACACAAAGGGACACAGTGTAGTACACAGCGGGACACAGCGGAGACACAGCAGGGGCACAGTGGGAAACAGCGGGACACAGCGGGGGACAAAGCGGGACACACCGGGACACAGCGGGGGACACAGCGGAGGACACAGAGCTGCACACAGTGGGAGAAAGTGGAACACAGGACCGACACAGCAGGGACACAGCGGGACATAGCGGGGACAAAGCGAGGACAGAGCGGGACACAGAGGTACACAGCGAGGGACACAGCGGGGGACAGTGGGGACAAACTGGGGAACAACGGAGACACAACGGGACACAGCTAGGACACAGCAGGGACACAGCGGGGACACAGCAGGGGACACAGTGGGACACAGCAGGGGATACAGCGAGGACACAGAGGGAACATAGGGGGACACTGCGGGACACAGTGGGACACAGCGGGGACAGAGAGACATAGCAGTTACACAGCGAGGACACACCAGGGACACAGAGGGACACAGCGGGTACACAGCGGGAACACAGCGGAGACACAGAGGGGGACACAGTGGGGGACACAGCGGTAAACAGTGGGGGACACAGCGGGACTCAGCGGGGGACACAGCAAAGAACACAGCGGGACACAGCGGGGGACACAGGGGAACACAGCGGGACACAGCCGGACACAGCTGGGGACACAGCGGGGGAAACAGCGGGAAACAGAGGGGGACACAGCGAGGACACAGCAGGACACAGCGAGGGACACAGCAGGACACAGCGGGGTACACAGAGTCAGACACAGCGGTACACATCGGGACACAGCGGGGACACAGCGGGGACACAGCGGGCCACATCGGGCCACAGCGGGGACACATCGGTACACAGCGGGACACAGGGGGTACACAGCAGGACACAGCGGGACACAGCAGGAAACACAACCGGACACAGTGGGGGACACAGCAGGACACAGCGGGGGACAGTGGGGACAAACCGGGGAACAACGGGGACACAGCGGTACACAACTGGGACACAGCCGGGACACAGCGGCACACAGCGGGGGACACATCGGGACACAGCAGGGGACACAGCGGGGGACAGCGGGGACACACAGGTGGACAACGGAACAAAGCGGGGGACACAGTGGCTGACACAATGGGTGACACAGCGGGACACAGCGGGGTACACAGTGGAACACAGCGATGACACAGCGGGACACAGCAGCACAGAGCGTGGACACAGCGGGTGATACATCGGAACACAGCGGGGGACACAGAGGCTGACAAAGCAGAACACAGCGGGACACAGCGGGAAACAGCAAGACACAGCGGGGGACACACCGGGACACAGTGGGGGTAACAGCAAAGACACAGCGGGACACAGGAGGACACAGCGGGGACACAGTGGGGGACACAGTGGGACAGATCGGGGTATACAGCGAGGACACATCGGGGACATAGGGGGAAACTGCGGAACACAGTGGAACATAGCGGGGAAACAGAGGGACATAGCAGTTACACAACGAGGACACACCAGGGACACAGCGGGACACAGCGGGGACACAGCGGGGCCCAGCGGGGGACACAGCGGGAAACAGCGGGGACACACATGCGGACAGTGGGGACACAACGGAACACAGCGGGGGACATCGGGGACACAGCGGGACAAAGCGGGACACAGCGGGACACTGCAGGGACAAAGCAGGGACACAGCGGGTCACAGAGGGGACACAGTGGGGGATACAGCGAGGACACAGCGGGACACAGAGGGATACACAGAGAGGGCACAGCGTGACACATGGGGACACAGCGGGACACAGCGGTTGACCCAGCGAGGACACAGCGGGACACAAATGGGGACACAGCAAGGACACAACGGGACACAGCGGTAAAGAGCGGGACACAGCGGGGGATACAGCCGGGGACACAGCGGGACACAGCGGGACACAGCGGGGGACACAGCAGCGACACATCGGGTCACAGCGGGGACACAGTGGGGAACACAGCAAGGTCACAGCGGGACACAGAGGGATACACAGCGAGGACACAGCGTGACACATGGGGACACAGCAGTACCCAGAGGGGACCCAGCAAGGACACAGCGGGACACAAATGGGGACACAGGAAGGACACAGCGGGACACAGCGTGAAAGAGCGGGACACAGCGGGGGACACAGCCTGGGACACAGCGGGACACAGCAGGGGCACAGCGGGGACACAGCGGGACACAGTGGAGACAGAGCGGGACACAGCGGGACACATCGGGCGACACAGCAGGACACTGTGGAGTACACAGCGGGACACAAAGGGGCACAGCAGGGACACAGCGGGGGACACAGCGGGACACAAAGGGGGACACAGCATTATACAGCGGGGACACATCGGGACACAGCAGGGAACCCAGCGGGACCCAGCGGGGGACACAGAGGCCGACAAAGGGGGCACACAGCGGGACACAGTGGGACACAACGGGGTACACAGCGGGACACAGCGGGGACACAGAAGGGGCACAGTGGGAAACAGCGGGACACAGCGGGGGACGAAGCGGGACACACCTGGATACAGCGGGACACAGCGGGGGACACAGCAGGGGACACAGAGCCGCACACAGCGGGAGAGAGTGGAACACAGCAGGGACACAGCGGGGACAGAGCGGGACATCGCAGGAACAAAGCGAGGACAGAGCGGGACACAGAGGTACACAGCGAGGGACACAGCGGGGGACAGTGGGGACAAACCGGGGAACAACGGGGACACAGCGTGACACAGCTGGGACACAGCGAGAACACAGCGGGACACAGCCGGACAGAGCAGGACACAGAGGGGAACACAGCGGGGGACACAGTGGGACAGATCGGGACACAGTGGGGTACACAGTGGGACACATCGGGGATACAGCAGGCACACAGTGGGACACAGCGGGACACAGCGGGGGACAGAGCAGGATATAGCGGGGACACAGCAGGACACAGCGGGGACACAGCGGGACAGAGTGGGGAACACAGCGGGATATAGCAGGGGACAAAACGAGGACAAAGCGGGTCACAGAGGGACACAGCAGGGGACACAGCAAGGCCACAGCGGGACACAGCGGGACACAGCGCGGGATACAGCAGGGGACACAGCAGGACTCAGGGGGACACAGCGGGACACAGCGGGGACACAGCGGGGGACACAGCGAGGACACAGCGGGGGATACAGCGGGACACAGAGGGGACCCAGCGTTACACATCGGGGACACAGCAGGGGACACAGCAGGACACAAATGGGAACAAAGGGGGCACACAGCCGGACACAGTGGGACACAGCGGGGTACACAGTGGGACACATCGGGGATACAGCAGGGACACAGCGGGACACAGCGGGACACAGCGGGACACAGCAGGGGACAGAGCAGGATATAGCAGGGGACACAGTGGGACACAGCGGGGACACAGCGGGACTGAGCGGGGAACACAGCGGGATATAGCAGGGGACACAGCGAGGACAAAGCGGGACACAGTGGGGACACAGCGGGACTCAGCGGGACACAGCGGGTGACACAGCAGGACACTGCGGATTACACAGCGGGACACAGCGGGACACAGCGGGACACAGCGGGGACACAGCAGGACACAGCGGGGTACACAGAGGCAGACACAGCGGAACACATCGGGACACCGCGGGGACACAGCGGGACACAGCGGGGACACAACGAGACACAGCGGGACCCAGCGGGGACACAGTGGGGACACAGCGGGACACAGCGGGGGACACAGAGGCGGACACAGCAGAACACAGCGGGACACAGCGGGACACAGCGGGACACAGCGGGGACACAGCGAGGACACAGTGGGACACAGCGGGGGAAACAGCGGGACAAAGCGGGACACAGCGGGGGACAAGCATGGACACAGCGGGTCACAGCGACGAAATAGTGGGGGACACAGCGGGGGACACAGCGGGATACAGAAGGACACAGCGAGGACACAGCGGGACACAGGAGGACACAGCGGGGACACAGAGGGACTCAGCGGTTACATAGCGAGGACACACCAGGGACACAGCGGGACACAGCGGAGACACAGCAGGGACACAGTGAGACACAGCGAGGACAGAGCGGGACACAGCGGGGGATACAGCGGGGGACAGCGGTGACACACCGGCGGACAGCGGGAAACAGCGGGACACAGCGGGACACAGCGGGAGACAGAGCGGGACACAGTGGGGGACACAGCGGGGGACACAGTGGAACACAGCGGGGGACACAGCGAGGACACAGAGGGACACAGCGGGGGACACAGCAGGACACAGGGGGACACAGCGGGACATAGCGGGACACAGCGGGGACACAGCAGGGACACAGCGGGTTACAGCCAGGACACAGTGGGGGACACAGCCAGGACACAGTGGGGGACACAGCGAGCACATAGTGGGACACAGAGGGATACACAGAGAGGACACAGCGTGACACATGGGGACACAGCGGGAAACAGCGGGGGACACAGCGAGGACACAGCGGGACACAAATGGGGACACAACAAGGACACAACGGGACACAGCGGGAAGGAGCGGGACACAGCCGGGGACACAGCCGGGGACACAGCGGGACACAGCAGGGGACACAGCGGGGACACAGTGGGGACACAGCGGGACACAGCGGGACAGATCGGGGTTCACAGCAGGACACTGCAGGGTACACAGCGGGACACAGCGGGACACAGTGGGACACAGCAGGGACACAGCAGGGGACACAGCAGGACACAGCGGGACACAGCGGGGGACACAGCAGGGACACATCGGGTCACAGCGGGGACACAGTGGGGGACACAGCAAGGACACAGCGGGACTCAGAGGGATACACAGTGAGGACACAGCGGGACACATGGGGACCCAGCGGGACCCAGCGGGGGACACAGTGAGGACACTGAGGGACACAAATGGTGACACAGCAACGACACTTTTGGACACAGCGTGAAAGAGCGGGACAAATCGGGCCACACAGCGGGACACAAAGGGAAAAAAACAGCATTACACATTGGGGACACAGCGGGACACAGCGGGGACACAGCAGGGGACACAGCAGGACACAGAGGGGAACAAATGGGGAACACAGCGGGACACAGTGGGACACAGCGGGGGACACAGCGGGACACAGCGGGGACACAGCAGGGGCACAGTGGGAAACAGCGGGACACAGCGGGGGACAAAGTGGGACACACCGGGATACAGCGGGACACAGCCGGGGACACAGCAGGGGACAGTGGGGACAAACTGGGCAACAACGGGGACACAGCGTGACACACCTGGGACACAGCGGGACACAGCGGGGACACAGCGAGTACACAGCGGGACACAGCCGGACAAAGCAGGACACAGAGGGGAACACAGAGGGGCATACAGCGGGACAGAGCGGGACACAGCGGGGTACACAGTGGGACACATCGGGGATACAGCAGGGACACAGCGGGACACAGCGGGGGACAGAGCAGGATATAGCGGGGGACACAGCGGGACACAGCGGGGACACAGCGGGACAGAGCGGGGAACACAGCGGGATATAGCAGGGGACACAATGAGGACAAAGCGGGACACAGAGGGACACAGCAGGGGACACAGCAAGGACACAGCGGGACACAGCGGGACACAGCAGGGGACACAGCAGGGGACACAGCAAGACACAGGGGGACAGAGTGGGACAAAGCGGGGACACAGCGGGGGACACAGAGGGGACACAGCGGGACACACCGGGGACACAGCGGGGACATAGCGGGACACAGCAGCGACACAGCGGAACACAGCGGGTGACACAGCGGGACACAGCTTGGGACAGTGCGGGACACAGTGTGGACACAGCGGGACACAGCGGGACACATCGAGACACAGCAGTGACAAAGCGGCAACACAGCGGGATACATCGGGACACAGCGGGACACAGCGGGGGACAGAGGGGACACACCGGTGGACAACGGGGACACAGCAGGACAGCGCGGGGGTCACAGTGGGAAACAGCGGGGACAAAGGGGGACACAGGGGGCGACACAGAGGGACACAGCGGGACACAGCGGGACACAGCGGGGACACAGCCGGGACAAAGCGGGGGACATAGTTGGGGACACAGCGGTAAACAGCGGGGGACACAGCGGGACTCAGCTGCGAAAACATCAAAGGACACAGCGGGTGACACAGCGGGGGAAACAGCGGGAAACAGCGGGGGACACAGCGAGGACACAGCAGGACGCAGCGGGGTACACAGAGGCAGACACAGCGGTACACATCGGGACACAGCGGGGACACAGCGGGACACAGCGGGACACAGCAGGGACACAGCAGGACACAGCGGGACACAGCGGGGACACAGCAGGATACAGCGGGTACACAGCAGGGACACAACGGGGACAGAGCGTGGGACACAGTGGGACACAGCGGGGACACAAAGGTATTCAGCGGTTAAACAGCGAAGACACACCAGGGACACAGCGGGACACAGCGGAAACAAAGCGAGGACACAG
>NW_012289666.1:0-9178 GCF_000151885.1 Dipodomys ordii | reverse complement strand
AGGAGAAGAAGCGAAGTGAAGGAGAAACAGAAGGAAAAGCAGAAAGAGAAGCAGAGAAGCAGAAGAAGCAGCAGCAGGAGAAGCAGAAGCAGAAGAAGCAGAAGCAGAACCTGTAGCAGAAGGAGAAGCAGGAGAAACAGAAGAAGCAGAATCTGGAGAAGCAGAAGGAGAAGCAGAATCAGAAAGAGAAGCAAAAGCAGAAGGAGAAGCAGAAGGGGAAGCAGAAGAAACAGAAGAAGCAGAGGCAGTAGCAGAAGAAGCAGAAGATGCAGAAGCAGAAGGAAAAGCAGAAGAACGAGAAGGAGAAGGAGTAGGAGAAACAGAAGGAGAAGCAGAAAGAGAAGCAGAAGAAGGAGCAGGAGAAGGAAAAGCAGCAGGAGAAGCAGAAAGAGCAGCAGAAGGAGAAGCAGGAGATGCAGAAACTTGAGAAGCAGAAGCAGAAGAAACACAAGAAGGACAAGAAGCAGAAGGAGAAGCAGAAACAGAAGGAGAAGCAGGAAGAGAAGGAGGGAAAGCAGAAGAAGAAGAAGCAGGAGAAGCAGAAGCATAAGAATGTGAAGAAGCAGAAGGAGAACCTGAAGCAGAAGGAGAAGCAGAAGAAGCAGAATCAGAAGAAGCAGAATAAGAAGCAGAACGAGAAGCAGAAGCAGAAAGAGAATCAAAAGCAGAAGGAGAAGCAGAAGAAACAGAGGAAGTAGAAGCAGAAGCAGTTGTAGCAGAGCAGAAGGAAAAGCAGAAGAACAAGAAGGAGAAGGAGAAACAGAAGGAGAAACAGAAGGAGAAGCAGAAAGAGACGCAGGTAAAGCAGACGAAGAAGAAGCAAAAGGAGAATCAGAAGGAGAAGCAGAAGAAAGAGAAGCAGAAGCAGAAGAAGATACAGAAGGAGAAGCAGGAGAAGCAGGAGAAGCAGAAGCAGGAGGAGAAGCAGGAAAAGCAGAAGAAGCAGAAGGAGAAGCAAAAGGAGAAGCAAAATAAGGAGAAGGAGAAGCAGAAGCAGAAGAAGCAGAAGTTGAAGCAGAAGAAGAAGAAACAGAAAAAGCAGAAGAAGCAGAAGAAGAAGCAGCAGGAGAAGCAGAAGAAGAAGAAGGAAAAGGAGAAAGAGAAGGATTAGGAGTAGGAGAAACAGAAGGATAAGCAGAAGCAGAAAGAGAAGGAGAATGAGAAGGAGAAGCAGGAGAAGCAGAAGAAGCAGAAGCAGGAGAAGCAGAAGCAGAAGAAACATAGGAAGGAGAAGAAGCAGAAGGAGAAGCAGAAACAGAAGGAAAAGCAGAAAGAGACGCAGGAGAAGCAGAAGAAGCAGCAGCAGGAGAAGCAGAAGCAGAAGAAGACGAAGAAGCAGAAGCAGAACTTGAAGCAGAAGGAGAAGCAGGAGAAGCAGAAGAAGCAGAATCTGGAGAAGCAGAAGGAGAAGCAGAAGCAGAAAGAGAAGCAAAAGCAGAAGGAGAAGCAGAAGGGGAAGCAGAAGAAACAGAAGAAGCAGAGGCAGTAGCAGAAGAAGCAGAAGATGCAGAAGCAGAAGGAGAAGCAGAAGGAAAAGCAGAAGAACGAGAAGGAGAAGTAGAAGGAGAAACTGAAGGAGAAGCAGAAAGAGAAGCAGAAGAAGGAGCAGGAGAAGGAAAAGAAGCAGGAGAATCAGAAAGAGCAGCAGAAGGACAAGCAGGAGATATAGAAACAGGAGAAGCAGAAGCAGAAGAAACAGGAGAAGGACAAGAAGCAGAAGCAGAAGGAGAAGCAGATACAGAAGGAGAAGCAGAAAGAGAAGGAGGGGAAGCAGAAGAAGCAGAATCAGGAGAAGCAGATGCATAAGAATCCGAAGAAGCAGAAGCAGAACCTGAAGCAGAAGGAGAAGCAGGAGAAGCAGAAGAATCAGAATCTGGAGAAGCAGAATGAGAAGCAGAAGGAGAAGCAGAAGCGGAAAGAGAATCAAAAGCAGAAGGAGAAGCAGAAGAAACAGAAGAAGCAGAAGCAGTAGCAGTTGCAGCAGAAGTAGAAGGAGAAGCAGAAGGAAAAGCAGAAGAACGAGAAGGAGAAGGAAAAACAGAAGCAGAAACATAAGGAGAATCAGAAGGAGAAGCAGAAGAAGCAGAAGTGGGAGAAGCAGAAGAAGAAGAAGAAACACAAGAAGGAGAAGGAGCAGAAGGAGAAGCAGAAGCAGAAGGAGAAGCAGAAACAGAAGCAGAAGAAGCAGTAGCAGGAGAAGCAGAAGCAGAAGAATCAGAAGAAGCCAAAGAAGCAGAAGCAGGACCTGAAGCAGAAGAAACAGAACAAGCAGAAGAAGCAGAACCAGAAGCAGAACGAGAAGAAGAAGAAGAAGAAGAATGAGAAGGAGAAAGAGAAGCAGAAGGAGCATCACAAGGAGAAGCAGAAGGAGAAGCAGAAGGAGAAACAGAAGGAGATGCAGAAGCAGAAGAAGCAGCAGAAGGAGAAGCAGAAGCAGAAGGAGATGCAGAAGGAGAAGCAGGAGAAGCAGAAGAAGCAAAAGCAGGAGAAGCAGAAGTAGGAGAAGGAGAATGATAAGGAAGGGCAGCAGAAGGAATAGGAGAAGCAGAAGGAGAAGCAGAAGCAGAATGAGAAGCAGAAAGAGAAACAGTAGAAGCAGAAGAAGCAGGAAAAGCAGAAGCAGACGATAGAGAAGAAGAAGAAGAAAAAGAAGAAGAAGAAGAAGAAAAAGAAGAAGAAGAAGAAGAAGAAGAAGAAGAAGAAGAAGAAGAAGAAGAAGAAGAAGAAGAAGAAGAAGAAGAAGAAGAAGAAGAAGAAGAAGGAGAAGCATAAGGAGAAGTAGTAGAAACAGAAGAAGCAGAAACAGGAGAAGTTGAAGATAAAGAATAAGCAAATGAAGCAGAAGCAGAAGCAGTGGGAGAAGCAGAAGAAGGAGAAGGAGAAGGAGCAGCAGAAAGGGAAGCAGAAGCAGAAACAGAAGCAGAAACAGAAGGAAAACAAGAAGGAGAAGCAGGAGAACCAGAAGAAGCAGAAGTAGAAGCAGAAAGAGGAGAAGAAAGAGAAGGAGAAGTAGAATCAGAAGAAAGAGAAGAAGATGAAGCAGAAGAAACAGAAGCAAAAGAAACAGAAGAAGGAGAAGAGCAGAAGCAGATGCAGAAGTAGAAGCAGAAGCAGAAGGAGAAGCAGAAAGAGAACCAGGAGAAGTAGAAGAAGCAGGAGAAGCAGAAGCAGAAGAAACAGGAGAAGCCGAAGAAGCAGAAGCAGAATCTGAAGCAGAAGGAGAAACAGAAGAAGCACAATCTGAAGCAGAAGCAGAAGAAACAGAAATAGTAGAATAAGCAGAAGCAGCAGGAGAAGCAGAAGAAGAAGACGGAGAAGGCGAGAGAGAAGGATTAGGAGTAGGAGAAGCAAAAGGATAAGCAGAAGCTGAAAGAGAAGCAGCAGGAGAAGCAGCACGAGAAGTAGGAGAAGCAGAAGAAGCAGAAGCAGGAGAAGCAGAATAAACAGAAGACGCAGAAGCAGAATGAGAAGCAGAAGTAGAAATTGAAGCAGAAGCAGAAGGAGAAGGAGAAGCAAAAGAAGGAGAAGGAGAAGCAGAAAGAGAAGCAGAAAGAGAAGCAGAACGAGAAGCATGAAAAGCAGAAGCAGGAGAAGCAGAAGGAGAAGAAACAGAAGAAGGAGAAGAAGCAGAAGCAGAAGGAGAAGCAGAAACAGAAGGAAAAGCAGAAAGAGAAGCAGGAGAAGCAGAAGAAGCAGCAGCAGGAGAAGCAGAAGCAGAAGAAGCCGAAGAAGCAGAAGCAGAACCTGAAGCAGAAGGAGAAGCAGGAGAAGCAGAAGAAGCAGAACCTGGAGAAGCAGAAGGAGAAGCAGAAGCAGAAATAGAAAGAGAAGCCGACGAAGAGAAGCAGAACGTGAAGCAGGAGACAGAAGAAGCAGAAGCGGGAGAAGCAGAAGATGAAGAAACAGAAGAAGGAGAAGGAGCAGAAGGAGAAGCAGAAAGAGAAGCAGGAAAAGCAGAAGAAGCAGAAGCAGGAGAAGCAGAAGCAGAAAAAAGAAGAAGGACAAGAAGCAGAAGCAGAAGGAGAAGCAGAAACAGAAGGAGAAGCAGAAAGAGAAAGAGGGGAAGCAGAAGAAGCAGAAGCAGGAGAAGCAGAAGCATAAGAATCCGAAGAAGCAGAAGCAGAACCTGAAGCAGAAGGAGAAGCAGGAGAAGGAGAAGAAGCAGAATCTGGAGAAGCAGAATGAGAAGCTGAAGTAGAAGCAGAAGCAGAAGCAGAAAGAGAAACAAAAGCAGAAGGAGAAGCAAAAGACACAGAAGAAGCAGAAGCAGTAGCAGTTGCAGCAAAAGCAGAAGGAGAAGCAGAAGGAAAAGCAGAAGAACGAGAAGCAGAAGGAGAATCAGAAGGAGAAGCAGAAGAAGCAGAAGGAGAAGCAGAAGGAGAAACAGAAGCAGAAGAAGCAGCAGAAGGAAAAGCAGAAGCAGAAGAAGATGCATAAGGAGAAGCAGGAGAAGCAGAAGAAGCAGAAGCAGAAGGAGAAGTAGAAGTAGGAGAAGGAGAAGGAAGCGCCGCAGAAGCAATAGGAGAAGCAGAAGGAGAAGCAGAAGCAGAATGAGAAGCAGAAAGTGAAGCAGTAGAAGCAGAAGAAGCAGGAAAAGAAGAAGCAGAAGAAAAAGAAGAAGAAGAAGAAGAAGAAGAAGAAGAAGAAGAAGAAGAAGAAGAAGAAGAAGAAGAAGAAGAAGAAGAAGAAGAAGAAGAAGGAGAAGGAGAAGGAGAAGCATAAGGAGAAGACGTAGAAGCAGAAGAAGCAGAAGCAGGAGAAGCAGAAGCAGTACAAAAAGAATAAGCATAAGAAGAAGAATCAGAGGGAGAAGCAGAAGAAGGAGAAGGAGCAGCAGAAAAAGAAGTAGAAGGAGAATCAGAAGGAGAAGCAGAAGAAGGAGTAGCAGAAGAAGCAGCAGAAGGAGAAGCAGAAGCAGAAGAAGATGCAGAACGAGAAGCAGGAGAAGCAGAAGAAGCAGAAGGAGAAGCAGAAGTAGGAGAAGGAGAAGGATAAGGAAGTGCAACAGAAACAATAGGAGAAGAAGAAGGAGAAGCAGAAGCAGAATGAGAAGCAGCAAGAGAAACAGTAGAAGCCGAAGAAGCAAAAGCAGAAGAAGAAGAAGGAGAAAGAGAAGGATTAGGAGTAGGAGGAGCAGAAGCAGAATTAGAAGCAGAAACAGAAGGAGAAGCAGAAATAGAAGCAGAAGAAGCCGAAAAAGCAAAAGCTGAACTTAAAGCAGAAGGAGAAGCAGGAGAAGCAGAAGAAGCAGAATCTGGAGAAGAAGAAGGAGAACCAGAAGGAGAAGCAGAAGCAAAAAGAGAAGCAAAAGCAGAAGGAGAAGCAGAAGGAGAAGCAGAAGAAACAGAAGAAGCAGAATCAGTAGCAGAAGAAGCTGAAGATGCAGAACCAGTAAGAGAAGCAGAAGGAATAGCAGAAGAACGAGAAGGAGAAACAGAAGGAGAAGCAGAAGGAGAAGCAGGAAAAGCAGAAGAAACAGAAGCAGACGGAGAAGCAGAAGAAGGAGAAGGAGAAGCCGAAGGGGAAGAAGAAGCAGAAGGAAAAGCACAAGCAGAAGGAGATGCAGAGGGAGAAGCAGGAGATGCAGAAGAAGCAGAAGCACAAGGAGAAGAAGAAGGAGAAGAATCAGAATCAGAAGAAGCAGAAGCAGAAATAGAAAGAGAAGCCGACGAAGAGAAGCAGAACGAGAAGCAGGAGAAGCAGAAGAAGCAGAAGCGGGAGAAGCAGAAGAAGAAACGGAAGAAGGAGAAGGAGCAGTAGCAGAAGGAGAAGCAGAAAGAGAAGCAGGAAAAGCAGAAGAAGCAGAAGCAGGAGAAGCAGAAGGAGAAGAAACAGGAGAAGGACAAGAAGCAGAAGCAGAAGCAGAAGGAGAAGCGGAAACAGAAGGAGAAGCAGAAAGAGAAAGAGGGGAAGCCGAAGAAGCAGAAGCAGGAGAAGCAGAAGAATAAGAATCCGAAGAAGCAGAAGCAGAACCTGAAGCAGAAGGAGAAGCAGGAGAAGCAGAAGAAGCCGAATCTGGAGAAGCAGAATGAGAAGCTGAAGTAGAAGCAGAAGCAGAAGCAGAAAGAGAATCAAAAGCAGAAGGAGAAGCAGAAGAAACAGAAGAAGCAGAAGCAGTAGCAGTTGCAGCAGAAGCAGAAGGAGAAGCAGAAGGAAAAGCAGAAGAACGAGAAGGAGAAGGAGACACAGAAGGAGAAGCAGAAGGAGAAGCAGAAGGAGAAGCAGAAGAAGCAGAAGGAGAAGCAGAAGCAGAAGAAGATGCAGAAGGAAAAGCACAAGCAGAAGAAGATGCAGAAGGAGAAGCAGGAGAAGCAGAAGAAGCAAAAGCAGAAGGAGAAGTAGAAGTAGGAGAAGGAGAAGGAAGAGCCGCAGAAGCAATAGGAGAAGCAGAAGGAGAAGCAGAAGCAGAATGAGAAGAAGAAAGTGAAGCAGTAGAAGCAGAAGAAGCAGGAAAAGAAGAATCAAAAGAAAGAGAAGAAGAAGAAGAAGAAGAAGAAGAAGAAGAAGAAGAAGAAGAAGAAGAAGAAGAAGAAGAAGAAGAAGAAGAAGAAGAAGAAGAAGAAGAAGCATAAGGAGAAGCATAAGGAGAAGCATAAGGAGAAGCATAAGGAGAAGCATAAGGAGAAGCAGTAGAAGCATAAGCAGGAGAAGCAGAAGCAGAGGAAAAAGAATAAGCAAAAGAAGCTGAAGCAAAAGCAGTGGGAGAAGCAGAAGAAGGAGAAGGAGAAGGAGCAGCAGAAGGAGAAGCAGAAGCAGAAAGAGAAGCAGAAACAGAAGGAGAATAAGAAGGAGAACCAGGATAATCAGAACACCAGAAGTAGAAGCAGAAAGAGGAGAAGAAGGAGAAGCAGAAGTAGAATCAGAAGAAACAGAAGAAGGAGAAGCAGAAGAAACAGAAGCAAAAGAAACAGAAGAAGGAGAAGAGCAGAAGCAGAAGCAGAAGGAGAAGCAGAAGCAGAAGGAGAAGCAGAAAGAGAAGCAGGAGAAGCAGAAGAAACAGGAGAAGCAGAAGCAGAAGAAACAGGAGAAGCCGAAGAAGCAGAAGCAGAATCTGAAGCAGAAGGAGAAACAGAAGAAGCACAATCTGAAGCAGAAGCAGAAGAAACAGAAATAGTAGAATAAGCAGAAGCAGAAGCACCAGGAGAAGCAGAAGAAGAAGAAGAAGAAGGAGAAGGCGAAAGAGAATGATTAGGAGTAGGAGAAGCCAAAGGATAAGCAGAAGCAGAAAGAGACGCAGAAGGAGAAGCAGCAAGACAAGTAGGAGAAGCAGGAGAAGCAGAAGCAGGAGAAGCAGAAGAAACAGAAGACGCAGAAGCAGAATGAGAAGCAGAAGGAGAAATTGAAGCAGAAGCAGAAGCAGAAGGAGAAGCAGAAAGAGAAGCAGAAGAAGCAGTAGCAGGAGAAACAGAAGCAGAAGAAACAGAAGAAGCCCAATAACCAGAAGGAGAACCTGAAGCAGAAGGAGAAGCAGAAGCAGCAGAAGCTGGAAAAGCAGAAGCAGAAGAAGCTTGAAAAGCAGAAGCAGAAGAAACAGAAAAAGCATAAGAAGCAGAAGCAGAACGAGAAGCAGAAGAAGAAGGAGAAAGAGAAGGATTAGGAGTAGGAGGAGCAGAAGCAGAATAAGAAGCAGAAAGAGAAGCAGAAGTAGAAGCAGAAGGAGAAACAGAAGAAGCAGAAGCAGGAGAAGGAGAAGCAGAAGAAGAATGAGAAGCACAAGAAGGAGAAATTGAAGGAGAAGGAGAATGAGACGGAGAAGCAGAAGGACAAGTAGGAGAAGCAGAAGAAGAAGAAGCAAGAGAAGCAGAAGCAGAAGAAACAGAAGAAGGAGAAGAGCAGAAGCAGAAGCAGAAGAAGCAGAAGCAGAAGGAGAAGCAGAAGAAGCAGAAGCTGAAGCAGAAGAAGAAGAAACAGAAAAAGCAGAAGAAGCAGAAGAAGCAGCAGGAGAAGCAGAAGAAGGAGAAGGAGAAAGAGAAGGATTAGGCGTAGAGAAACAGAAGGATAAGCAGAAGCAGAAAGAGAAGGAGAAGGAGAAGCAGTAGAAGCAGAAGGAACAGAAGCAGGAGAAGCAGAAGCATAATGAAAGGCAGAAGAAGGAGAAATTGAAACAGAAGAAGATGCAGAAGGAGAAGCAGAAGCATTAGTAGAAGCAGAAGAAATAGAAGCAGAAGGAGAAGCATAAAGAGAAACATGTCGAATGCTTTTTCTGCATCTATTGAGATAATCATGTGGTTCTTATTCTTGCTCCTGTTGATGTGATGAATAATATTAATTGATTTGCGTATATTGAACCAGCTTTGCATCCCTGAAATGAATCCTGTTTGATCGTGGTGTATGATTTTTTGGATGAAATGTTGAAGTCGATTGGCCAAAATTTTGTTGAGAAGTTTTGCATCAATATTCATCAAAGAGATGGGTCTATAGTTCTCTTTCTTTGATGAGTCTCTGCCTGGTTTTGGGATGAGGGTTATGATGGCTTCATAGAATGTGTTCGGTAGTGAGCTTTCTCTTTCAATTTCATTGAAGAGTTGGAGGAGTATTGGTGTGAGCTCTGCTTTGAAGGCCTTGTAAAATTCCGCTGTGAAACCATCTGGTCCTGGACTTTTCTTAGCTGGGAGGTCTCTTATTGCTGTTTCTATTTCAATGCTTGATATGGGCCTGTTAAGATAGTTTAACTCATCTTGGTTTAGTTTTGGCATATCAATATTTGCTAGAAAAAGGTCCATTTCTGTCAAGTTCTCAAACTTATTAGCATAAAGTTTTGAGAAGTATTCCCTTATAATGTTCTGAATCTTGGTTGTTTCCGTGGTGATGTTTCCATTCTCATCTCTGAGTTTATTAATTTGGGTGTGTTCTCTTCTTTTTCTGATAAGATTTGCTAAGGGTCTGTCAATTTTGTTAAGTTTTTCGAAGAACCAACTCTTTGTTTTGTTGATTCTTTCTATAGTTTTTTTGGATTCTAATTCATTTAATTCTGATTTAATTTTGATTATTTCTTTCCGTCTATTGGATTGGGGTTTATCTTGCTGTTCTTTTTCAAGGAGGTTTAGATGTGTCATTAAATTGTTAGTTTCAGATCTCTCCAATTTGTTGATGTAGGAGCTCAGAGCTATAAACTTGCCTCTGAGTACTGCCTTTGCTGTGTCCCAGAGGAGCTGGTAATTTGTGTGTTCATTTTTGT